>NC_041337.1:17841779-18029279 GCF_004354835.1 Perca flavescens
GGCTACATCCAACACTGCAGGCAGTAGTGCTAAGTACATTGTCAACTCTGGCACTCATGACTATCCCAAAGGTCCCATTAACCCCTTCGCTGCTTACATACCCCCCCCTGCTTTACCCTCCACCACTTTGTCTGCCATCATTACCCTGTCTGACACCAGACAAGCCCCTCCCATCTCTCGGCCTCTCTGTCTCTCAAATCTACCCTTGACTTATCTCCATGTATCCCCCATTCTCTACCCCACCTCATGTTGCCCCCCCTCCCTCCCAAACCCACCGAAAGGACAAAGACCCACTGTCTCCCTGTGACTATACATTTTGCCGCACAATAGGAGGGAAACAGACAGACACAATGAAAGAAAGAATAAAAAGGAATAGGGAAAGGGAAAGGAAAAGAGAGATGAAGGTGTGAGACGACCCATCATCTTTTTCTTTTTGCCTGCAGACACAGAAGATAGAGATGAAACTCCAACCTGTGTCCTATGTACACAGGTCTTGTATAGCCTATATGTCTCTAAAACATAGATGGAAGTGAGAATAGCAGAGTTACCCTACGTCCTCTCTGCGTCCTCTTTCTGTCCTAACACCTCTAAGGATAGGTCATATGTCTGGTTATTTGTAGGCAGGGATGGAAATCTCTTTGTCAGAGTTTTATTGAGGCTCTTTTACAGTAACAAGGCCAACTTTTTAACAGTGCAGTAAAAAAGTGTTTTGTGAGGGGAATTTCCATGAAAACAGGGGCTGAGCTGACACAGGGCTGTGGTCTTGGTCAGAGACAGTCTGTGGCAGTATACACTTTCTAGGCTAGACCTTATTTTTTTTAGGAAATACAACAATAAAACATCTGTGAACTACTTGTTCAATCCCAGCAGTAATTGGTGAGTCGTCCCAAATAGTCTTCTGTCTGGCATATGTTTGGGAAAACAAATGCACGCACGCATTCAAAATGATGGGCAGAAGGAAAGTGTAAATGGGAGGGAGATAATTATGGGTGGTGGAGTAATATTCTATTGTACTCTGCCACAGGGTGAGGGTGGGGGAGTGTTGTGGCACACATCAACCTCCACAACACAGACAATTATGCCGGTGTTGTTTGATTCATCTTGTTGGTGGATCTTCTTTATGGTAGCATAGCGAAATCTCTGCGTAACGACTTATCACTGATATAGCCTACAAAAAAAAAACATGGGACCCAGGACTTAACAGAACTAAATGCACATTTTAGATATTGCATTTGTACAGTATGTTGTTTTTTGGCCAGAAGACACAATTGAAGAGTTTTGAAGACATTTATTTTCTGTACATGTAACTATTAAACTCATTGTTTTTCATTAACTAATTTAATTAATTCCCTCACTCTGAGATCTCTCCATTAGTGCATGTATAGGTTCTGAGCATGTGTGTGTAATTCAGACCTGTGTGTAATGTGTGTAATAACAACAGAGTGAAAACATTTCCCCTTGCGGGATTAATAAGGTATAAATTATTATTATTATTATTATTATTATTAACTAACTAAATGAATGATTAAGCCAATATGGAGTCATTACCAAAGTGTGTCATATCAGACGCTTTGTGCTGCAATGTTTACACACTGTTCACCTCACAGGCTTAATGTTTGACTAAATAGGGCAGTCAGTGAACTACACAAACACAAGCCAGCAAGGTATTGATGTTCTGTTGCAAGCTGTTGTATTGCAGCTATCAGAGTAACATATACAAGAGCTTGGCCTGCATTACATTAATGACAGCTCAGTATTTGAGCCCTGCAGGAATCTCACTATATCATGATGCTGTGACATGGAGTCAGAGAGTTTTATAAACACAGACCCACTTTGTACGTAGTATTAATTGATGACCATTTTTTAGGTGTGTCAAATATGGATGGTTGTATGACACTCTTCGCCATTCAGGTAAAAACGACTTCATGTTTTTGTGTTTAAAGTGTGTGAGTGTTGTATATATCACTGCTCCCATCTGTTGACAACATTCAGTGTCCAATAGAAGAGCCGTCTGCCTGTCTCTGCTCTACTGTTCACTCAGGGCTCATGGGGGGGGGGGGGGGGGGGGATTTGAGGGAACCGCAAATCTGCCCCTCCTCCACACACTCTTCTCATCATCTCTCACTCCACCATCAACAGAGGGGGGCTGCAGCCCAGGGAGAGATTGGGACGCTGGGATTTGAACGGAGGGTGATCACTGTTCTTTCTTAGCTAAAAGAGTGCAGGGAATGTGCAGAACTTGTAAATGTGGAGGAGCATCCATATAGGTGTTGTCTGTGGTCCTGTCGAGTGACATGTAACACACACACACAGACAGACGGCACACATCCACGGAATATCCCACTATCCTCATACGGATCTGATTTTCTATCTTTATCTCGGTCAGCTGTCCCTCTTTTGCACACGCACTTGAATATCCCTCTCAATCTCCCAATGACCCTTTTCTCTGTCACATTTGCTGTCTTCCTTTATCTGTTTTTCTTGAACATGACTGTCAGGCATTCACACACATTGTCTTTTGCTACCTGTCTGGCATCTCTCTCATTTTCATCTCTCTGTCTCTACGCACATGTCCCCACTCAGCCACACCCATCCTGGATATGGGGATAGTGGTAAGTGGAGATAGAATAACTTAATGGTGGGACCGGTGGGGCCGCAGCGTTAGGGCTCTGTTGCTTAGCCAGGCAGGAGCAGCAGACTGAAGTTATGCTATTGTCCTGCTGTCACAATGGATCCATTCACGCTGCACTTAGTGCCTTATCCACTCCACAGATGCTTGTTGGAAAATGTCTCTCTCTCTCTCCCTCTCACTCTCTTTCTCTCTCTCTCTCTCACACACACACACACACACACACACACACACACACAGGTTATCCACCATCTTTGTGTAGACTTGAAATTAGTATGTTAATTTATAGTATGCACTATGAATAGACTTTAACAAGGATGTCAGGGTTTATGACGGCACATGTGGAAAGCATGTGTGCAGGACACACACACACACACGCACACGCGCGCGCACACACACACACACACACACACACACACACACACACACACACACACACACACACACACACCTAACAGTTTGTCATGAGTAAAGGGACTCTCTTGTGCCTCCTTCTGAGTGCCCAAGTGCTGATTTTTAAACATTTCCAGAGGAACCAGTTGGGGGATCTTGTGCCCCAAGGTGGTTGTAACTTCACTTTATCAATCAGCTCAGTTTGTTAATGGAGCTATGTGGCGCAGGGAGCCAACTGCTGAGTTTGTTTTCCATTCTGTCTCTCAATCTCTCCCTCTCCCTGTCTTTTCATTCAGTCTTCCTTTCAAAAACACGCGTCCCGGGGAAAGGGGAGCGGGTTTTTCCTCTGTGGAAAATATGATTTGAGCCTGGTAAGCCAAAACTAAAAGCCTCTGGCTGTCACCCTTTCCGCGTAAACCCACGCCGGACGGCAACTAAATAAAGCACACTAGAGGATGAATGCGAAAAGTAGCCTACAACAACCTCTAGCATCGTAGCTAGAATAACACGTGGGTGTGAAAGTCAGCTGTGAAGAGTGAGTATATCCACTGCTGCACTTGCTCCGTGTTCATTTACGCACAACTTGCATCCCATCGCCACACACATGCACTAACATGCCGAACATGCACTTACCCAGAATATAAAGTTGAAGACGAACAAAAGGTATTTCACACATTTCATTCCTCCTTCCACCTTCGACATTTCGCTGGATGTGTTTTGCCTTTATCCCTGAAAAATACGGTCGTATTGGCTCCGCGCACTGTGGCAATAACGGTCCAACCGGGTCACAACACTTGCACCAAGAAGCGCCGTCACGGAGCCTCTCTCTCTCTCTCTCTCTCTCTCTCTCTCTCTCTCTCTCTCTCTCTCTCTCTCTCCCGCACGCACGCACGCACGCGCGCGTACACACGCACACACACACACACGCACACACCGCAGGATCCGCTTAGACTCTTTCCAGACCGCCCCTTTTAACAATGCAAAGGGGGTCTAAAGGGAGGACCGAGACTACACGATGGATAGGCTACTTGACAAATGTTTTGCAAAGGGTTTTCCTGTAACAAAGGAAAAACTTATATTCAATTTCTTTTGTTCATCATGTCCTTTTTAATATGTGACTCCACGTGTGTAACCTCATTGCCCCGTCAAATCTGCCCTAAAAAATAATAAGCATCACAATAAGAAAACAAGCACATAATCGGAAACATAAACTATCACTGAGGGTTTTGTGTTGTTTTCTTGTTTGCTAGTGTATATAATATATGTGTGTGTATATATATATATATATATATATATATATATATATATATATAAGTATATAAATAAAATGCTTTTCATAAATTTACTTTCAGGGCTGATTATTATTAGTGTTATTACAAACCAAAAAATTTATTTTCATGCTATGCAATTATATAGTTGTATTGTTAGGCTATATAGCCTAATATAGGTTATGACAGTTGTGGTTAAACTATTCTTTGCTATAGAATATGTTCATCACTTTGGCTGACACAATGGTATCCATAACATGTGTACAGGCTTATTAGTTAGTAGTTCTTTTACATTTTATTTTATTTCAGAAGCACAGCCACCCACTATCCTTCCACACCTTCAAAATAGATATGGCAACGACAAAGATGTAGTTCAAGTGGAAGTGACGAAGCCTAGCTCTTTCACACCGATGAGTGTTCAACTCTTCTTTTGTCTTTTGTAAGAAACAGTTTAGCTAGGATATAAGTCATTCAGTTATAACATCTCATATTTTTACTGCAATATATAGTGAGCTATTTTTAGCATGTCTATGATGAGATTACGACATATTGGGCTAGTTACCAAAAATTTTGTCAAGTATGGAAACCAGGCTATTTGATGACAGAATTACTGCAAAGCCAAACCTCATGCAAAAAAGCAAATAGTTTACTATTAAGACAGCAAATAAACGAGGGGAAAGCCCAGCCTCTAGGAAGAAATTAGTTGTTTTGTTTTGTAATCACATTATTAGATAACAGGATTTACTAAATTTTCTTTCACAAGATAAATCATGTCAGTGAGGTGTTGTGGCATTTCCTAACTGAAACAGCACATCAACCCTCCAAACCCTTTCCTGTTCTTTCAAACCATGATGTTGTCGGTGCAGCAATATAAGCCTCTTGTGGAAAAAAAAAATAAGTGTCAACATTTTTGGAAAAAGGAACTTCTCTAATCACGTATCAATAAGTAGTTGACTATTTCTCAAAGGATGGACTAGAAGCTCAAATAGTTTCTGCTTCTTTCTATTTCTCTCCCCATGGCACTAATTTAGTCCTGGAGTGATCATTGGAAGATGGGTTTATCATCTGATGTCCTCATTCAACTTAATCCTCAGAGATGTGATGAAAAATGTGTTTGAATAATTAAGTGCACTGGAAAAGGTAAGGCTTTTTATTACAACAAAGTCATATTTTCTTTGATAGAAAAAAGACATTCTTATGGTAATGTCACACTAAAAATCACTTGACCCACTGATTAGTATTCACTGAATTTAAAGCACTGTTGACTTCTTAACCTTGTGCAAAGCATCAGTTAAGCTCAAACAAGATACAAACCTACTATTAATGAAATGGAAAGAATAGACCCTCTGCTGGTTTTCTTCCCTGAGTGTCATAAGTGACTGGGAGCATGTAACTCAGCAGCAATACCATGTTCAGGATAAATATTTTCCCAACAACCATGGAGAGCAGGGGGAATGTCCAAAGAGCAGTTCATTTTATCACAGGGAAATTAGGCTTGGTTAGAAAATGTCCTTATAGAGGAACAAAATGGTCTGCCAAGCTGAACGCTAGAGGGAAGGAGTCAGACAGGAATGACAGGATGGGAGAGAGGGAGTGAAGGGCTAGACTGCATGCTTAGATGATGTATTTATGGGAATAATCACCAGCTCTTTTCAGCCATTCACACGTGTCTGTCTCAAAAGCAAACCATCTGAAACTCTCAGAGCAGCACAGTTTGTGCTGCAACACTCATTAAGGGAAGTGTGGAGGACAGGAAGAAAACAAAGAGATTTAGTTTGGACGATAACCAGAGCAATGCCATAAGAGGAAAAGGCTGATAAGACTGGGACAGGAGCACTGTGTCCCTGCTTGTTGATTATTGTTGTCTGTCGGTGGCTCAGTTGCTATGTGGTTCCAAACATGTAAACAAGAAAAATGCGAGCAGGTCATAACCCCCATGAAAATAGACAACAAATGGCTGACACTTGACAGGCCCATGGTGGGGTTGGCATCGTCAGTAGCTCTGTTCTTTAAGTCTGCCAATAACATATAACATAACACAAATTTAAACAGTTGCGTTGGCAATTGTAAGCATCTTAAAATTTCTAATTTACTTTTCTCCTTCTCTTTTGAATGGGTAGGACCGGTAATAGCCGTTGTTATTTGCCTGTTACACCCATGTTTGGGTCAGGGGCTGGACCTCTTCCCAGGCTCTCAGGTCATTATTGATGACAGACTGAGGGTCAGTGATTGTCTCACTTGAGGTGAATTAAGCTGTAGCTATACCGAAACTTAGTAGAACTGTTGAAAGTAATATTTATTAAGCAGTACAATTTATTAGTTGCTACAACAACAAAGTGGCAGGAGCATTTAGCAGTGAAAGAGACATCTATCTGTGGCAGCATAGCACCATCTAGTGGTCACCCTGCAAACATTATTTTCAGGGAAAGTCATCTGAGCAGCTGTGCTCTAACAGTAATCATGTACTGGGAGACGAGTAGTACAAATGCAGAGTTTTACAAATGGTCACAGAGAAGCTGGTGACTTGTTTAAAGGCTCTTTGACAAGGAGTGCTATGTATTTACTGTATTCAGCAACATCTGTGTTTGCCAATTTGACCTGGAAACAATTTTTAAAGTTCAAAAGATGGGATACATTATTTAAAAAAGCCTCTTGGAGTCCTTGTCTCTACTCTGGAGTGTGTAGGTGCAGATTTTGCAGCCAGAATTGATCTTTCTCTCTTTGCATGCAGGTTACCGCCTTGTATAACTTCACAGCTACTGCAGCAAAACCGAGAAAACGGGAAAATGTTAACATACCACACAGCAAGTTTCCAGCTCCTGCAAAAGTGAGATGTTATCTGAGGTCACCTTCTGAAAAAAACCTTTCATCAAACAGCCTTGCTGCGATGAGGTTTCCTGGCAACACACCCATTTGGCGTGCCGGGAAATATGAAATGCTCTTCTTCTTGTCTTTTGCAGATATCTGTGATTGGCACAGATTCCCAGACTAACAGAGAAATAATCTGCAGTATACAGGGCAGAATTACAATTACTATTTACTAGTATTACTATTTGGACAGATATTTATCAGTGGAGGCCACCAGAAAAACAAGACTCCAGCTGCTGGGAGCTACATGCATGTTTCTAGCATCCAAGATGAAGGAAACGGTGCCCTTAACAGCGGAGAAACTCTGTATCTACACAGACAACTCTGTCCAGCCCGGAGAGCTACTGGTAATTGACTTGTGCAGACATGGATGTTGCATAACGCATACAATACATGAACAGCATGCACTGCAGACCACATGCCCATAACACAGAGGCTTTGCAGTTCATCTGGTTTGTCATCGTCACCATGGTCAGGAAATATCAATATTGCATAGAAAAGTTTTTTTTTGGGTTGAAATAATTTTAAAAAAGTCGGTGAAGCAGTGTCTCAATGGCTGCCTGTGACTTTCCCATGGTGACTGGAAGGCCCCTCTGATTTCATGAATGGTCTCGATGACTGCCAAGAAAACCCTGATCCACAGAGACACCTAGTGGCTGTTAGACAGAGGGGCAGGCTGTTGGCAATGGCAAACTGAACATGCAGAACAGCCACCCAGTTTCTTTTGTTTGCATTTACTGTATGTGCAGCTGTTTCCATTGCTGTTCCTCCACTAGAATGGAGACAGCTGGCGTTTGGGATACTTAATAACAGTGTAATCATATTCAGATTTACAGATCCGTTAGGTGAATGCACAATAGACATACATGTAGTAATGTATTGAGGTGACTGTATATACAGTGTGTGTATGTATATATATATATATATATATAGTGTCAGTTTTGGTAATTTGATTAATTGCACAATTTCCTGGGAATATGCACCATCAAAGAACAAAATCAACCCAAATGATGAGGAGAGGCGAGTGCATTATTACATTATATTACGATAAATTATATAATTACTTGTCTACTTGTCTTGAAGAGGAGCCCTGAGTCAGAATTTGCACATTTGTGTATATTCCTAAATATATTTTTGTTTACCAAATTACCACAAAAAGGGATTCAGTAACGGCCCTCAGCATTTTTTTTTTGTCAATGGGGTGCTCTATATACTATACACATTGGAAATTTGCCATGTATTACAAAATACTTTTTTCTTTTTTTTTGCCATATAGTTTTTATATTGTGCCAGATGAAATCTGAGCTATAGACATTCCTCTTGGTTACTCTGCACTGATCTTTATGTACAAAGTGGTAATAAATTACAGAAATAACCTGAATGAGTAAGTGGAGAAACATACCAAATGCAGATGCTTCCATACAGAGAAAGAGGGGTTACTGAATGGTTTGATGAGCATGGAAATTATGTGAATCATATGCTCACAGTTCTTACCAATTAAGCACCTATGGGAGATTTGACAACCCTTTGTGCTTGTAAAATGTTATGAGGCAAACAACTAGCAATCCTCTTTTGAGCATGTTGGGTTGTGAACAGATCTACTGAATTGTTTTCAGACTGGGTTTTAGGGGCTGAAGAGTTAACTAACTAACAAGGTAACTATTTCACAAAAAGAGAAGGATTAAAGAAGAGTTAAAAATAAAACGTTTTTCCTTATTTCCTATCCTAATTCACGACCACTTAGATTTACCTTGTGACCCTTCATGGGGTCCATGTGGGTTTAATGCAGGGATCTTCAACAGGTTGTCCGGGACCCCTAGGGGGTCCTCAGAGTCACTGCAGGGGGCCTCAAAATTATTGTTAATTTTTGAAAGTTTTTTCAAAATGTAAACGTCTTAACATGATTCCAACATATTATTAGCAAATATAAATCCCCACAGATGATAAGCTTACTGACCAATAATGTAGTTACTAATTAAAACATGATTTATAAAATCATGCCAACAATTTTAAGGCTATTTGAATAGCTTAGTATTCTATGCCACAAAAGGTATCTATAAATGCTTTAGGCTGCCCTAAAAGTTATTGTAGGACCAGATTAATATGCAACTTCATTTTATACAATATATGTAGTAGGAGGTCCCTGATCCGTCTCTATTTCAGTTAAGGGGTGCTTGGCTTAAAAAACATTGAAGACCCCTGGTTTAGAGCGCAAATTGCAGTGCCATCTTTTAAAATTCTGCATTAATTGATTCTGGCCACTTGGGGGCAGTAAACACTATCACATATTTTAACCTCATGAAATTGATGGAGAGCTTGTTAGCAGGCATGTTGAGCAGACGCTGACACAGAGCAGCATTACCATTCATTTAGAAAACTCACAATATGTGGCTCTTTAGCTGCTGAATGCTCCACAGTGTTCACCAGCTATTACCTAACTTTGTCTCTCTTCTGTTTGGTACTGTACAGATACCGCACGGTGGGTTTATTCAGAGCTTTTCACTGAAAACAGCTGCCTGTTACATTTGGAGACAACAGTGATGAGAGTGGTGAGACTGACCAAAACAGAAAAATTGCGGACCAAAAACAAAATAATGAGCTGAAAGATACTTAAAAAGCCACCTTGTGTTGGATGTTAATTCTCTCACTACGACCAGCCTCTTTCATATTTCAACGTTAATTATTAACATGAAAATATTGATAAGAGCAGGTTTAAAGCCAAATTGTGAACATCAACACTATCTTAAACTGACACAAGAAATCAGGCAAGTACTGAGGTGTTTAATAAATAACAGCATAAACAACACAACAACAAAAACAACAACAACAACAACAACAACATTAAAAGCTTAAATTCATTTTGCATATATACACATACTGTATATATTTTCATATTTGACTGTATAAACCATAAATATGACATGCAGTCCTTATAAGTTAAAACAACCAGGACTTCTCGGACTGAGGTAGGGTCAGGGGCCAAGAGGTTGGATAGATTAAGCTGTTTGTGTTTGTGTTTGTGTGTGTGGGTGTGTGTGTGTGTGTTTGGAGGTGGGGAATAGGATTACAGTATTGGCAATAAAGCTGCAGTGGCTGTTTAGTAGAAATGTGTGTGCTTGGTTCTTAGTTAAAGGACAATTCCGGCGCAAAATGAACCTAGGGGTTAATAACATATGTGTTCCGAGTCGATCGTTCTCTGAGATATGTTTTCATGCTAATCAAATGTGTCTCTAGCTTGAAACAAGCTACCGCAAACCGGTGATTAGCTGCTAACGCTAGTCGAACCACAAACGCTGTATTTGAGCTATGTTGTTACTGGTTGCACTGTTCGTCGTTCGACTGGTCATGACTGTTTTCCAAGATGGCGCCCGCATGTAAACATGAACGGTACTGTCTTTATAATCTATCTTTTTAATAAACTGTCTTACAAAGTTCTCAATGCTTTGGTTTACATGTAGGGACCCTCATTACGGTACCATTGAAGTGTGGTGCTATTTTTAGCCTTGTTAGTGGTATAAAATAGCGATTTACCTTCTGCCCCGAAAGCTAGCGTTAGCAGCTTGTTTCAACCTAGAGACACATTTGATTAGCATGAAAACATATCTCAGTGAACGATCGACTCGGTACACATTTGGTATTAACCCCTAGGTTCACATTTTGCGCCAGAATTGTCTTTTAAGTGGTCAGGAGTCGTCCTCCCCAGTCAGTGCCCCAGACGTCCCGCCCAAGACTTCCGGCTGAGAACACACACACATGCAGCGTTGATGCGGATGTAACGCCAGGCTGTCCGTTCCTTGAAGATGGTCAGGGCACTTACGAATATGTGTGTGTTGGTGCAGTAGGAGTTCCAATGGCGACTGTCAATGCCGAGACAGCCCGAGTTGCCAGATCTTGGACCCTGTTTTCCACCCCGTCCCCCTGTCCGTCCCCCGTTTGCAGTCCCGGAGCCTCTGTGCGTAGGGGAACGGCAGGTGGTCTCATAGAAGAACTGTCTCTTCACCACGTTGTTGATTGTAACGTTGGGCAGCACTGTCACCTCATTCTCACCCATGTCTATTGCTCGTGTCATGTTGCCCACCCAGGTATTTATGCTTTCACATACCGAGTACTCTCCTCGGTGCATGATGCGCGATCCTGCTCTGCGCCTTACCCTCACCCCCCTCACCCCTTCAATGTCATAGCCCTCACCTTCCAGGGCATCATGTGATGGGGTCACCTCGCTGAAGACAACACGGGGCGAGGAGCGGTAACGTCTCTTGGAGAAGAGCTTGGGATCCACCACTGGGATGGAGGGATCAGGGGGGGAATCCGACATAGAGTGCCCAACGACAGGGCTCTTATCCTGGGTGTGTGAAGCTGCCTGATGGGGCCTCTTGGTCCTGTCGTGGCTGGTCCTGTGATACTCCTGTGAACAATGGTGGTCCCCCGCTGCTGTCTGTTGCTGTCCTGCTCTGTGATTGGCTGCCGTCTGCTGTTCTACTTTGTGGTTGGCTGCCCCGGCGCACCGAGCCAATCCACCTCCCATGTTCAGTACAGCCTGGACGCCGATCAGGAGGAGCAGGACCAGTGATGACGACCTCATGGGCACACGTCCTGATCCGAGCACAAAAGAAAGATATTGTGCTTAATATGTCATGCTTATATTGAAAGAAATAAGAGTAAGAACACCAAAGATTTTATAGAAACACAATCCAGATGCTCAAATGTGAGTGTTTTTTTTTTTTTTTTTTAACTTTTTGACCCTTTACAAAATAAGCAATTTGATGCCATTTTTTGGGCTCTGAAAACCCGAGGTTGGCAGTTATCATTACTTAATGTAGAGCTGCAGAGATAGTTTTCAACTATTAAATTACTCGCCAACCATTTTGATAAAGGATAAATCGGTTTGAGTAATTTTTAATAAAAACCAGTTATAAATTATCTGATTCCAGCTTCTTAAATGCGAATATTTTCTTGTTTCTTTACTCCTCTTTGACATTAAACTGAATATTTTGTTTTGAAAACAAGACATTTGAGAACGTCATCTTGGGCTTTGGAAAAAACTGATTGACATTTTTCACAATTTTCTGGCATTTTATAGACCAAAAAAATAATCGATTAATTGAGAAAATAATCGACTGTGAAAATAATTAATGAAGCATTAGTTTAGGCAGAGCACTGAAGTTGCGGTTGTATTAGCTGATTGGCATCAGGTGTTTGCAGTATGCTTCACAATAATTGGTTCATTCACACATAGTCTACTAATAAGGTCCAATCATATTCATGCAGGTGTAAAGCGCGGGCATTATAGCCTGTCTGCTGTTTACATTTATGGCCAGACACAGTCTTGCTTCTCGTTTTGGATTACTTAATTAAGGAGTAAACTATCGCCAAACTCCTTGTGTCAGCGGGGGTCAGCCGGTTGTCAATCAGCCGTCGGATGCCGTTTAGATCCAAGGACAGAGGTTTTCCTGTGTTTGCTGTCGGACCGACACCACTCTGTCAGGGGACTCATCGAATTTCGACTCGCCATTATGCCGGGATCTAAGCTAGTGCATCTGTTCATTGACAGTGACATTGCATGGGTTGGCTCAGTAGGCCTATAGGCTATGTTTGGTTGACTTTGGCTGCATTGTTGTTGTTGGCTATTTCTTCATTGTTGTTGGCTATTGTTGAGCCTGGCTGCTGTGCTGTTGCTGTTTTAAGAGTCAATTTGTGATTTGATTAATTAATTGTTGGCCATAAATGCCAATAATGCATGCTTGCAAGTCATGTTGTGCGGCTGGTCACTCAGTTTGTTATGCTGCTGAATCTGTATTCTTTGATTGCAATGTTCAGTATTCATTTGCACTTCATGTGTATTTATTTGCATTGGTATTGTGTATTGAGTGTTTTGCCTCATTACTAATGTCCAAATTTCAATACTCCTGTATGGGTTAAAATGGTTTTGGGCACATTTTCCCCTGGCGGTTTGGAGTTGTTTATAACTGTTGTATATTATTTAATGCATGCTATTTTGCTGATCACTGGAGAATACTTTACTAACTTTATTAGCTCTCAGCAGAATCCTGTCACTGCGCAGATTCTTTGAATGCTCCATCAAAGAACTGCCAATTCAGTTATTCGAGTTAAGTAGGGCTACTTTGGTTGAGAAACAAATGTTTCGTCCATTTTCACCATCACAGGAACATCTCTGGTCCTTGAACATGTCTTGCTTTGCGTGTTGCTGTGGTCAATGTTTATGGTACCTGTGGAATGTGTCCAGTTGAAGTGGGAGCCCCTGTGGACTCTAGAGCCAGACTCCAGTGCAGGCC
This sequence comes from Perca flavescens, assembly GCF_004354835.1. Lineage (NCBI taxonomy): Eukaryota > Metazoa > Chordata > Actinopteri > Perciformes > Percidae > Perca > Perca flavescens. The sequence goes on from NC_041337.1 coordinate 17,855,231, forward strand.
GGGCCCCTCATGCCTGCCAGCTGGATCCCCTGAACAGCAGCTCTGTAACACACATGCATACGGACCAAATGCTTAATTTAATGGATTCACAATTCAGCATTTCACTTGCAGTATATTCTATGTTGCGTCAATGTTTTACTAAACAACATTACTGACAAGAGAAAACAAAATGGAACAAATTTTCTATCCTTGAGATTGCACATTGTACTTGTATAGCTTTGTTCTTCCACACTGACATACCATTCAGCTTCAACAAGAAGTGGTAAAATAGTGCAAGTAAAACTCTCATCTCTTTCCTGACAATCACTGCTCTCCCAGACATACACAATTTACCATTATCTGACCTTATCTCGTGCGAAGTACACACACACACTCACCATGTTTAACTCAGAGCTTAGACTTTCCATACATTGGAATGTTTGGCATTTCACACCTCATTAGATGTTTTATATACACATATATAACATAAAGCACTCCAACATGTATCATTAATGATGGATATGAACATGAGTGCCACATAAAAATAGTGTCTTTCTTTGACCTACATGTGCATGTAGGAATGCATTTAAGGTTGTTTTTATGAATGGGTTGCATGATTAGGTGCTGTGATGTGTACACTCAGACGCTGAGTTAAAACTGGGATGTCAGTATTTGTGACTTCTCTTTCACCTGCTGGTACATTGTTGGAATAGGACAAAGTTAATTAGTGTTGTAAATGTTTAGCTCAACCTGTTTAATTGTACAACCTTGTTGTGAGTGCAGAGAATCCTGGCTGGATATGGTCATGTTCGCAAAAACATTTTTTTTTAAAAAATTGTATCTTTTGTGGGACAAATGATAAATGACTTGCATTGGAATCCTCACAGTGTAGCACATAACCAGAAGAGGTCAGTGTTGACTGCATAGACCAGAATTCAAATACAACGGTCAGGCAACTGAGAAATGTAACTGGCCCTGTTCCCATTGGAAATGGCAACTTGGAAGCATGAGAGAATTTCAGCATCTTAAATCAGTTTTCAGGTATTTTCCCACAAGCTAAGCATGCTCAAGTTCTTGAGATTTCTTTTCTTTGAACCATGTTTTCTTTACTTTGTCTGTATGGCAGTGGTAACTATTGTAATGTGCACATGTATTCAAGTTCTGTATTTTAAGGAACTTGAGCATTTCTATTTAATGCCAGTTTATACTTCTTTTCCACTACCTTACTTTTACTCCACCACTACCTTACTTTTACTCCACCACATTTTAAAGACTGCATTCAGCTTTTCACATTTTTTTCATACTGTACAAAGCTTTGAAATATGACGCAGTCACCAAAATATGACGCAGTCACCCAAAAGCATATAAAGCATTAGCCTCAAACAGACACAACACATGCTGCTTACATGTGTATTAATCTGTCATAATAATCTAATACTGTATAATGCTATAAGTGACTCTAAAAGTGGCCATTCTACATAATGAGTACTTTTACCTATTGCAGATCAACTTTATGCACTTTTATTTGTGTAAAATATTGGGATCTGGTCCAAACAGGGAGTGAGTTGATTGATCCTGGCTGACAGGCAGCTTACTATTTACATGGCCCAGGGTGAGCCTGGAGGATCCTAATGTTAAAAATATGTGGCTTGTGTTTAATGCCCATGGAGCCAGCGTAAACACTGCAGCGTGGGAGCGTAGGGTCAAAGTGGTTTGGAGAGCACCTCTGACTTTTGGGATTACTTCAGCACTGGATCAGAATCTGTCTGGCTATCCCTCCAACCCCCTTACACAAAAACTGTATTTAAAATAACAACGCACACATGCACCGCCATACAAGCTCGTGAGATGCTCCTGCAGTTTTTCTGTTTGTTTGTGCTATGGTTTTACGGTGTCTGCTCCAGTAATTGTGTACTAGTATCACGGGGAAGCTATATATTTCAGCCACATTTACAGAGTGTTGACTGGGCCTGGAATAGAAAATGTTAGATCAAATAGTGCAATGGATTTGACATGCAAGCACACATCCTATATCAAACTGTGGGGGGAAGGCGATCCATATGGTACTGATAAAACAGGAAGTCTCAAAGTTCTGTGCGAGGTCCCCTGCACTTTGACGTGCACAGGACAGTAAGCTGTTTTCCTCTTTAGTATCCAGGCAGAAAAATCACACACACATGGGAGATACCCTGAAGAATAAGGGAGCTTGTAGGAGACAGTCCTTCTCACATGTTCCAACCAAATCATGACCAAGGTATTCCATCCGTTAATGATAGACAAAATATGGTTCATATTTCCAGACACTCAACATACTGTATTAATACACACTGGTATAAACAAAGCAGTTGTTGGATTTCCTTTTATGATTCATGTCTAGTACAGTTTGCACCAAGGACGATGTTTATGAGAACAGACCTTGTAAAATGGCTCTAATGAGGTTCCCTTTCTCACAATAGGCTAATTCCCCAGCTTTGCCAAACTGTAAATCAAGACCATCTCTGTTGAGTCATCCATCACCTTCAAATGCTACAATGGCATGAGCGTTCGAGGCATCACATGGCACTACCTGGTAAACAAGATTGCCAAAGTATGTGGGAAGAAAAGATAAGTCATGCAGCTGCTAGTTTGCGACCTGGAAAACCAATCTTAGGCGGCATGAGAGGAAAACACTTCAGACGGAGACTAATTACTTAGCCCCAGGCAGTGGAGCCCAGCCACACATTTTCATGTACTGATTATGCAGTGTAAGCCAGTAACACCTTTTCATTTAGTGTGCCGGTCCACAAGATGCTCCATTGCTTAGACTCTGGTATCTACAAGCTGCCAAGTTGTGGTTACAGTACAGTGTGTTGACTGTGATACAATGAGAACAAGGCATGTGGGCCAAAACATAAGCACTTTGGGAGAGCAGTTTCTTCCTATCCGTGTGATGCATTAGTCATTAGGTACAAGACCTTGTTAAAAGATGTGCAAGAGCGGCACATCAACAGATCTCTCAAACAACCACACACCTCTCTCTCTCAGAGCGATGACAACCGCGTCAGATTATGAGGGGGTGAGAAAAAGAGTGACAGCTGCAGAGAGGGAGAGAAAGGAGAGGGAGAGTGGGTGATGCAGAGGAAAACCGAGAAAGGTAAACTGTGTTTCTGTGTCTCTCATCAAGTCAGTGTTAGAGCAGTTCCTCCTGCTGTCATCCACTGGAAATAATTATCAAGAGGGACGACTGCCAGGTCAACTTGCTCTTTTTTTAACTTTTACTCACATCCAAATGTTTGAAGACATATTTATTTCCTCTAAAGAAATGTTATCTAATGCTCATTAATCAATGCTTGAGAAACGCAGCGACTTATAAGGATCAGTCTTTGAGGACCAAGTAAGTTTTACATTTGGACATTTCTGAATTGAAATTAAACTCTGGAGTTAAAATGGAGGGTTGCATTAGACTCCTTTTTTCATTTTACAGAGACCCACTCAGAATTGAAATGCCTCCATTTCCCGTCTAGCCACTGTTTCATTCACCGCTCTAATCAAAGCTTGTCATCCACAAAGACAATCTGCTCGTCACAGTTTAGGCAAGCCGCCTCGTGAAACTAATCCAACAGCCAAGATGCTGCCATAAATATAGTTTTTGTCACGCAAAATGATGTCATGCAGCGTCCGTTAAAAGCACAATGAAGTTACACTCTCCAAACGTTCTTGAGAGGCTGTCAGTGAGGCCAAATACTCTTGGAAACACTTAAAGTCTCGTATGTGGGATATACAGCACATGTCGGACTGTCATAAAATCGTAACTATAGAATAAACTTTGGAAAATACAGAAAACTCAAATGCAAATACATGGTTGTAAAATTGTGAAAGTCGAATCAAGGAAGCTTGAACGTCCATCTTCACTCACAGTACTTTCTTGTTTGGCATGGGGCATCTGAGTGTGGCTTTAAGTGAGGATTGTAAGACGAATTGTTCTATATCACATCAAAACATGGCAGATAATTAATTATTAAGCAATAATAACAACCCCGTTAGTGGTACTGTTTGGCACGTTTCTCAATCAGCCTGTAGCTTTAATGTGACAGTTGTAATGTGAGTAGTACAGCTGAGGGAGATCAGCCTCTGGCCTGTCCTTTCCCCTCGTCTTTTTGTTTAAAAGACATTTGCTGTGAGAACCAAGGCACCTGTTGTGCATCAGGGATACTTCAAACAGTAAACTCTGCTGCTCTGGCCTCAGGAAACAGGAAGCGAGTGACTGGCACACACAACCTGTTAAAGCACTTGACTCCTCAGTGCGATGACAAATGATATAAGATCTGCCGACCAAAAGAACATTTACAAATGTACATGTACAAACTGGTATAGTATGAACTGTATGGAAAAAAAATAGAACATATGTTCAGTTTTTGACTTTAGCTTGATGGGTTTACTGGGTACAGCAATAAAATATGCTTGGCATGCATAACACAGGTAAATAGGTTTCCAACTTTCTCTAAAAACAAGTAGCTTTCAAAAGACTGACCTTTTTTTCAACTTAGCTGGATGATACTGGCAGCCACAGAGACACAGCAACTTTACTTCTCTCATCCACTAAATGTTTTCCAGCTCAGTAACACGCTGCCAACAAGAACATTGAAATATATCTGTGGCATCAGGTTTTATGAGCAAGCATTTACCACAAATTTACCTGTAATAAAAGTGTGTGTGTGTGTGTGTGTGTGTGTGTGTGTGTGTGTTTTATTACAGGTGTATATGACCTGTGTAAAATCTGGTAAAACAAAAGCTTGTGTGTCTGTTCAGGGCATCTTGAGAATATCAGAGAAGCAGGGCGCCAAGGCGTGGAAACTTAAGGAACAGACTTTGGCAATGAGCCAGCGTCTTCATCATGCTGTTTCGTGACTTTCTCTGGTTCTTTTTCTGTATGTCTGTTATCCAGGTCCTCCCTTTCTGCTCCTGGAATCTGACCTAATGTTCGTCTTTTCTCTCACAAGTAAAAAGCCAGAGGTAACTTCCTGGACACATGGCCGTTTAACAGCGATAAAATAATTCAACACTGTGTGTGTGTGTGTGTGTGTGTGTGCTCTGCTCTGCTCTGCTCTTGTGGATCCTCTTTTATTTCTGCGTGTTTTGGGATCATATCCATCTCTCGCTGGAGATCTAATCCCATTCATTTTCCTACTTTTGCATGCGTTTTTGTTTTTTGTGTTGTGGGCTACAAATAATTGGCTACTGCTTCAGAAGCTGTAAATAAATATTTTTTCTAAAGACATGACAAAACCCACACAATAGTATTTCATTTAGCATTTCAAGTAAAATGAATTTGTCTTGGAACTGGGATAATTATATAGTAATAGTTAATAGTTGGACTGGTGTCTACATATGGCTCCACTTTAACTCTTTTTCACTAATGCACACTGTCCAAGAAAAGTAGATGTCAAAATATTGAATCAAAGTGAACAAGTGTGCCAATGCAGTTTAGCTGAATGTTAATGCCTTCTAAATTTGTCCCACATACCTCTCAGACAATGGGTGCTGTAACATGAATAATTAAGTAATTATACTCTCTTAATATCTTCACATGTAGCAAGGCTTAAATACAGTTCAACAGTGCCAAGGCTCCCATTCCCATCAAAGATACTGAAACAGTTCCAGGAACCGCAGGCTTTAACTTTGGCTCTGTATCTCTTTAGCCTTTTTATCTGCTTTTCAGCTGATACTTTGCATGTCTACGGCTTTGCATAATGCTACATGTGGTTAAACTTTTAAGTTGGCTCTTGGCACAATATTTGTTCCAAAGTTGTTTTTTATTTGCTAGGGCAAACATGAGACAAAGCAGAGACAAAAATGTAACCTCAGCCTTGTCCCTGTTGTTACACATTGTCATATAGTAAGTTGACCAGTGATTCATCATAATAGAAAGATTGAATCCTTGTGGTGTTTGTGAAAGAAATTAAAGATAATCAACATTTTAGCTGAGAGCGAAATTTGGCAGTAATTGCATTTGGAAGAAAGGGATGAGTACCAATAATATCCATTAAATTAAACTGTTTGTTTAAACTGAAACAATGCAGCTCTTTGTACACCAAGGAAAACCATTGTTTTTGTTCAATGTGGTTGCTAGCACATTCCCAGGAAAAAAAAACTTATTTAAAAGAAATGTTTCTGAAGTAAAGATGTTCATGGTAACCGTTGACCGTTTAACCGCAATATTATCCTGTTTTTTGCATTGCATAAGTAGGCTATAGTATCTATTTCTTAACTGCTACTTAGCTTTCAAGGGCAAACTTTGCACTAGCAAGTTGCATTTTACGCTCCTTTGTTCGTGGCTGTCCGCTGGACGGCCCTCACAGCGGAGAGCTATATGATAATGCCACTATATCGATGAGGTCGGGGATAGTGGGTTAATTTGGCTGCACAGAGCATGCCCAGCAGATACATGGCTGACAACCTTGTATGTGGATGTGGTGGAGACAGGCTCGAACAGCTACGGACTTGTGCTGGTCGCACGGACTTGCAAGCTGTTCAAGGAAAGTGGCTATATGTGTGCACGTCAATGCACGGAACATTGAGACTGCAGCTGTCCGCTGACACGGAGCGTGGAAAGCATACCTGAGTGTCCAGGGGCCTCATGTATAAAAGATTGCGCAGCTTTCATACCAGAAGATGGCGGACGGCCAAAACTTGAAAAGTACCTACGCACAGAAATATTTACATGTATAAAACCGGGCGTACGCCAGGTCCTGTGCACTTACATCTTTTTGTTGCCAGTAAGATATTTAATCTATGAGGATGACTGAAAGTATTTTCTAAGTGGATTTATCATTTATTTCCCGTCCTCATGTTTAACAGAGGTTAAGTAGCCTGTGAATTAAACAGTTGATAGTGTAAAAGATGTGAAACATTTTCCACATAATATGATCAAACTTAGGAGTATCAGCAGATATAATTTTGTTTTTTTTCATAGACAATGTCACAGACGTATGCCAGTAACTTTAGTGGAACTTTATTTTGTAATGTTTGGTGATTTTTGGCACTTTTCAGTTAGAATTCGCCACGTTACAGAGCCAGAAAAGACTTTGCGGACGGCCTGCACATTCTCACATCAAGTAAATTTTTTTATACATCACAAGGTGTCCGTGAAAACCAGCATACGCAAGCTTTTCGTGCATACGCAACGTTTATACATGAGGCCCCTGGACTGGTGAACTGGGACTCCGTTGCCTGCTTGTCAGTTAACAGTAAATGATTGCTTAACAAGGGTCGCCTATCGGTCAGAAAAAAAATCTAAATTAGCATCCCTATTCTGAAGATGAATAGGTGGGATATTTTTTATGCTTGCATTTAGATAATCTGTGTATTTAATAAAAGGCACTATGGAAATATGAGTAAGCACATTCGTCTAGCAATGCATTTGGCTTGAAGTAATGTGGATTTATATCACAAGGCATATTCACATTGTAGTGGAAAATCACTACACAATACACAGAGAATATGGACAAAAAATGATATCTCTATTTTTGCCGATTTTAACGATAATTAGACGATATCATTTTAAAGATTTGTTTTTAAAAGTCAGTTACTTAATCACTGATGATAATAATGTGCACAATGTTGAATGAAAACTGTTCTTATTTATTTTAAAGTAAAAACAATTTAAAGACACAAAATACTAATACTATACTAATACTAATTGAACTAGTGTAGGAACATTGAAATCTGAGTACACATTCAGTTGTACACCTCTGCTGTAATGTAAATCGTGCAGCATACAAGCAACATTAAATCATAATAATAAACAAAGGGCTCTGTTCTGTATAGGGCTGATTCGATATTCGATTCTTTTTTTAAGCTGTCTTCTGTATTATTCAACAAAGACAAACAAATCATTGTATAGTATGAACAACACACAATTACACAGTAGACAGTCAAATAAGTAAAAACACATACACACATACATACATACATACACACTTATTTTTATATATATATATATATATATATATATATATATATATACATACACACACACATTTTTTTTACAGTGCACAGAGAGGAGCTGCCTCCAGCCCCTCCCCCTCGTGAAGTTGCGTGCCGACACCGTCAACACTGCACTAGCTCAGAGAGGCTAGCGTTATGTTAGTTGCTGGTGGTCTTGCCGTGGGATTAACTGTACTAATAAAACCGTTGAAACACCGCGGCCACGCTGCTTTGAGGGCTCCCGAACCGTCATTTATCAGTCTGATTGTTACCCCTCTCAGTGGCAGCTCCTCCACCCATATCTTTATAACGGAGCTAACCGCTAACCGGAGCTAACCGCTAATCAGAGCTAGCTCGTTGCCAACCGAGCCTTCAGTTCTGCGTGCCTGTATCCATTAACTGCATGTATGGACTCAAGCCCAAACAAAACCCTTCATTTTATTAAAATGGCTGTAAAAGTTTTAAACTTCAACTCAGAATTGTTTGAATGACAGAGATCAGCTCAAGGTACAGTGTAGCGTTTGCGTGCTAAGTTGATGCTTTCTCTGCGTAGTGCAGACTGATTTTGACTGTTTTAACATATCGCGATATTATCGCAAATGCAATTAATCGTTCAGCCCTAGTTCTGTAACATATTGCACACAACCATGTCCTTTTGGAAGCAGTCCTGGAGATGAGATAGGGCAGTGTCAGGTCATTTTGATAGTCCTTCTACTTGGCTGTATAGTCCTTCTGACCGGGATGTCTGGTCTTGGTCTGGTCTTGGACTCGACAAAGGTGGACTTGACTACAGCCCTGGATGCGATGCTGTTTAATGTTCTTGTGCGAACTCCCGGCTGCTGTCTTGGACCCCAGCAGAACTCCAGGCATGAGGTTCTTTTGGCACCGTGGCTGTGCTAGTGAAAGGTCTTCTCTCCCTCTTTGTTTCCCCTCTCTATAACCGGGCCCATCCCCAGTCAACCCACCCTATCCCTGCACTGGACCAGCAGACGTGGGAGGCCAGTCCTCCAGGCCTTGAAGGCAGGATGAACACAATGACTAACATGTTTTCCAGACCCCTAGTTTTAATGACCTTGACATTCAAAAATCTTCTCATGACAAGTGGTTAATCTTTTGGCATGGCCGCGGTAAAAACTCCCCATTTCCTGGTGAGAATCTAACATCCCACAGCGGAGGACTGAGAGGAGGAGGGCCAGAGGCAGGAATGCCTGTCTGACCACGGGGAGAGATGTAGGCCGAGGGATGGAGAAGAAGGAATCAGAAACATCAAGGGATGGGGAGAGGCAACAAGTAATGGAGGGCGGGGTACAGATGGGCAATGAGATGTCTTGGGAATTTATCAAATAAAGGAGCATGTGTTACAAAGAAGCAGAGCAAGGAAGTACAAGGTTGAAGGGGAACAGAAATGGAGACAAAGAGGAGTTCAAGGACCGGGAAGATGGGTGGAATTCAGGCTACAGGGAGTTAAAGAGTTGAGGAGTAAAAAAACACATTTTTCATGTTTCGTTGTTGTCTTTCCTCCAAATAGCTTTAACAGAAAATAACATGTCTCCCCTTTTTGCTCCAGCAGACAGAAAACCAACTGTCGTAGTGTTGTAGCTCATGTTTCTTATTTACTCCTAGGGAAGCAGAACTTCAAAAGCATCTGTTTTCCAAGCTGAGGTTCACTCATATTGATACTCATCCTCCCAGAGAATACAACTATATTAGCATGTATGTGATTGAAATCGCTAACACTGATGAGGTGAAATGAATCTCAGTTGTGTTTCTGATAAAGATTTCTGACTGTTTGAGCGAGTCATTCAGTTCATCTAGAGTTTGATTTGACTCCACTTACAATCTGATATCTGTGCTTTTGAATGCATCTGTTGGGACCAAACCGTATGATTAGACACTATCTTGTGGACAAATGCCTCAGAGCAACTAATCTCTGAGAGACAAAGGAACATGTGGTCTTCCTGAACAAAGGATGTGTGGCCTACAGGTAATTCTTAAAGCCTGTTCACCAAACTACTACAGTGAAGGAGTCCTCAAAATGGCCGAAAGTCTAAAAACCAAGGGGGTAAGCTTCTCCTCGGAAGGCGTAGTTCCTATGGCACCATTTTGATGCTAACAAGCAATCACCTCCCGTTAGCATTCCATTGACTGCCATTCATTTTGGCGCCACTTTGACAGCGAATAACTTCACATCTGAAGCGTTTAAAGACTCTATTTGTCCATTGTTTATTTCTAAAGAAACACGACAATGTAAAAAAGGCTCCATTACCTTGTACCTCACGTTATTGCTACGTAGTAGGCGTTTTTGTAAAAATAGGCTAACAATTGTGTCATAACCACGCGACTTACTGTCGCACAGTAGAGAAATTACCGTATAGTACAGGAGAAGCTCGCAGACAGTTTCGACTCACATTAGCTGTTTAAGTTTAATTACTAATGTTAACTAGCATTTTAGTTAGCAATAATTAGCCTGTGCCTCTGTTGGTCCATTTTTATATATGTCAATGTTAAAAACTACAGACGTGCAGTTCACACCTTCAAAAACTCTGATTCTTCCCATTGGCTGGAGGAACCTGAACGCACCTGGGGGGTTTGTACCAGGTGACGTGAACTACAAAGCTCCCCGTCACACATCCCTCCTCTGAGTGAGCTGTCTGTATCTTCCGTGATACAAAGGTATCTGAGTGGGACACTGACCCAGTCGCTCACCAAACCTGCAGAGAGGGTAATCAACCCTGTTTTTCGAGGAAAAAGGAGGACACCGCGTTTAGCTTTTTCTTCAAAGTCCATTAAAACGCTAGGAGTAGCAATTTTGGGCCTTTGTACTAAAAAAAACTACAAATAGCCTCAAATCACGCGATCCACCATCTTGAATCTCGCGTGGTTAGCCCGACCATGTGGCCCCCACTACTCCTACCCCCTTCCCTCCTCCTATCACACACACACACACACACACACACACACACACACACACACACACGATAGAGTTCTGATGAGTGAATAATTATTGATTGACCATCAGTATTTTTGAAGTTAAAATAAATAAATACATAAATCATATTAGATTTTAACAAGAAGTTGTTGCATGTATTGTATTGTAATAACAGCTGGTTATACAGGTCGGTGCTTGATTTTTCACCCTTCTTTTGTTCCCGCTAAAGATACAAGATAGATTAATCAAATTAATTAAGATCTGTATTTTAAAGAGAACACCACGTTTTGAGACCTTTTTGAGTTTTCACAGTTCAGTTATTGGCCCCTGAGTTCAGGGTGGTGCCCCGTTTTTATTGTTGACACTTTGGTAAAGTTATGAATACACATATTCATAACTTTATTAAGATCGATAAAAACATCTTTGATAAATAGCTAATAATGGAATCTGTACCTCCCCAATTCCCAACACGCCTTTCACAGCTTATACCCTTGATGGAATCATGCATATGGATTTGCACGTGACGCTTTGACTGCATGCTGTCAAAACAGCAAAACAAAGCGATAAATAGCGGTAAATTTGCTACAGAACATAAAGTGAAACGTGGGAGTAAATGGACAGATGCGCTCTCTCAGACACCCAAGTTTTTCCATTATGCCCTACTTGGGCTGCACATCTGATTCCATGAGCATGGGTGTTGGCCCAAAGACACAAATTGGGTAAATGTTGCGTCAGACATTCAAATATGCATGTACAGTATTCTTTTAATGAAAGTTTGGCTACACAATAAGCATATAAATATTCTTCACATCTTAAGGGTAGCTTGGGAGGAGAGCTAATCATTGGGGGGGAAAAAAGTGTAGAGCGTATTTGAGAGGCACCGTGAAAGTGCTCTGGCTGCAGGCTAACGTTGAGCTTTGCATTTCTGTTTTGAATTGGTGTAACATGGAATTGATTTGTTAAACTTAATTCAATTGGCTTGGTTGTTTGGGGCGAGTGTCAACCAGCCAGCTTGGCACATCTGAAGCATGTAGAGGTTAGGTATTTCACTCCAGGATACTGATGTAAAGTAGATAAAGACGTCACTCGCATGACGGCATCCTGCTGCAATGTGGCCTTAAAGAGCCATCATGCATAACTGACATACTCTTTGCAGTAATCAAGTCCTAATTTAGGTATTTGTATTTTAGCCCTTCTAGTGGCATAGCTCAATGCATTGCAATGTTTCTCTATTGGTCAGTTGAGACTGGAATATCTCAACACATATTGGTCGGATTGCCATAAAAGTTTGTGTAGATATTTATGGAACACCTAACTACCAATACTTTAATTTACGACCAAATACCTGCAAGAGCTCATGACATTCCCATTGGCTTCTGGTCTACTCTGTTTAGTTTCTAATTAGTGAATATAGGGCTGAACGATTAATTGTTTTCAAATCGAAGTCGCAATTTGAAAGAATGCGATTAGCTAGTTGTGAAGACCGCGATTGATCGAATGTGAATATTTAATTGAATGTTTGGTGTAACATTTGGTTTACCTAGGGCTGGGTGATATGGAGAAAATCCAATATCACGATATTTTTGACCAAATACCTCTATATCGATACCTCAATGATATTGTAGTGTTGACTAATGGTGCTTTCACAAAATAGTTACACAATGAGATTTTTGATAAATAATCATCAGTAATGTGGATATAATGACTATGTTGGTAAAAGCAAATAATAGAACAGTCTGGTAAGTTCATAAAATTACATCACTTTACTGTAATGCAGCCTTTAAAACCAGGAAAAGACAACACTTATGCCATATTACAATATCCAAAATCTAAGATGATATCTAGTCTCATATCACGATATCGATATAATATTGATATATTGCCCAGCTCTAGGTTTAACATTTTTTATTCCTCTTTTTATTATTATATTTACTGTTTTTTCACAAGATAAATGCTGGAATAATGTTACATATCACAGGTTGTTTACAGAAATGTCCTATTTTTAGTGGATTTTTCATTTACTTTTTATTACTTTATTTAACATGATCGTAGAAAGTACCATATCTAAAATCTGCCATTGAACTGAGGCATATTAGAAATTTCGGTTTACAGGAAAGTACTAATCTTTTTTATTGGAATTGTTTATTATTATTATTATTATTATTATTATTATAACTTCAGCTTTTGTGATACATTTTCTGTGTTTGACTGTTAAATGCTCTTTGGATGCTTTTATATAGACCTTAGTGGTCCCCTAATACTGTATCTGAAGTCTCTTTCCTGAAATTCAGCCTTGGTGTAGAATTACAGCCACTAGAGCCAGTCCCACAATGAGCTTTCCTTAGTATGTGCCATTTCTGTGTCTGTAGCTATTGAGGAGGAGAGAGGGGGGGCAAGGTGGAGGGTGGTGTGGCCTTGACCAACTGCCACTTTGCACTTTTGAAAGCCATGATGTCTCTCTCTCATGGGTGGGTCAAATTCTCTGGGTGGGCAAAGCAGAGAAAGGGGAGGTAACCTTGCTCCTTATGACCTCATAAGGAGAAGATTCCAGATCGGCCCATCAGGGCTTTAATTTTCTCAAAGGTAGAGCAGGATTCCCAGGGCTTGGTTTACACCTATCGCCATTTCTAGTCACTGGGGGACCATAGGCAGGCTGGGGGAATGCATATTAATGTTAAAAAACCTCCATAAAGTGAAATTTTCATGCCATGGGACCTTTTTAAAAGAAACACACTTATTGCTGCTAATTAATATCAATGTTCTCATCCTTGTATAAGAATATAGAGCAGTTTTGATTGTGTTTAATGTTATAAGGCTGCATGACATTATGACATTTTATTTTTTTTTAAATCGCAAATCGAATCGCAATATCGCAATATCTGGTAGAAAAATCTTAATTAGATTTTCTTCCCCAAATCGTTCAGCCCTAAGTGAATATTAGCATGCTAACACCTTCTGCTCAACATCAGCATTCTAGCATGGTCATTATGAGCATGTTAGCAACAGTATACAACATCAAAAACAAAAGGGTAAAGGATTAACTTCACATCTCTTGTCTCAAGTCAGGTGCTCTCAATCAACATTTCAGATTTAAACTAAAGCATGCACCTTACTAAAAAACACAAAGTATTCATTGTGTTCTATTTAATCATACAAAACAGACACAACCCTCTTTGTTGTACTGTCATAGATGGCCTCGTCAGGACTACTAAATCCTCTGAAGAGTGTAAAAATGTGATCTTGTCGTCACTCCCAGTGTTTGTTTGATAACAGTCTTTCACTAAAGACTTGACCCGGCCATTCTCTATTCTGTGTGGTCTGCACATCCTTCTGTCATCTCTCACTCTCTCTGCTTCAGTGTCTCTCTGCCTTCCTATCTCCCACAGTCCAAATCTCCCTCTCCTCCCTCCCCCTCTCCCTCTCTAGCTGATGTCAACCACCTGTCTGCGTGGGACCTCCCAGGCCTATCCTCTGTCTGTTAGCAACATGCCATGTTCAGCGTGCAAGCAGAGTTATGGTGAAAGAGAGAGAGTGGCTACTTTCCAGCGCGTCTGCATGTGTGTTTGTGCGTGTGTATGTGACCTGCAGCAGAGTTTTGGATGAATTCATATTTACTGTGGAGCTTGATGCATGGGCTTAACGGTGAATCCAGCAGAGAGAAATGGCTTCCTACAGTGCCATCCTCCCCAAAACTCCTCATGATACACCAATAATCCTAGAGTTTTAAGTAAAACAAAACTTGATGACAGATAAAACAAGGTTGTTTGAAGACAGAGGTGGAGAAAACCGCTTGTAAAGAGGCTTTGCGCCTCTGCCGTTTTTGGGATCCTGTCTGACTAAAATGACTAATCAAAAGAATTACGCCTTATTAATTTCTCCTCATTGTGTAGGAGACCAATCTGTTATGACTAGCCAGTGGCTCATCCTCCTGCATTCTGCGCATTCCCAAATTGGCATAATCCGAATAAGTGCATAATAAGTTGCTTCACTTGTATCCTTGGGGCTAAGGTGTGTGTCTGTGTGTTTGATGAGTATCCAATACAAACAAGCGTATACATATACACGTACACACATGCACATTGCTGATACACATGTACAAACCACATTCCTCCAATGCTGGTGCGGTTTACAGTATTTATCTATTTCTTCTGTACTTTCTTTGTTGGAGTAAACTTGATCTCTCTCTAAATATCTGAATTTGTAACAACAGATTAGTAACAAAACATATTTGTAACAAAACATCTGATAGCAAATGCTAATTCTATCTTATTTGAGGTTCTGGGGTGAATTTGAATATTTAAAAAGATGAAGTATTCTTGTTCTGTTGTTGGCAACGTGGGAGCGATTCATGTCTGGACAAGCTATAGTCAACCGACCAATCGGGATAAAGGGGAAGGAAAGCGAGAGTAAGACGGTGTCATCACTTCAATCCAAATGTACACACACACATAAAAAGGGGTTGTGGTGAAACAATTCAAAACACCAGACGTGCACTGAGTCAACAGATTAAGACCATAACACTGTTATTCTAGCTGTAAGAACAGCCCTGGTAATGTGGTGATTTATCAGCTACTGTGTGTTCGGGGCTGTGTGCACATGCATGAGAGGAGAGCAAGCAATAACTAAAAGTCATAGAGGCATTTAATGTGAAATGAGCAGACATGTCCGCACACTGAAAGCGTATAAAGTGCACACACGCACATGTGCGCAGACATAGACATAGAAACAGGCAAACATAACCCTTTGATGGAGCACCTGTGGAAATCAACACAAAGACTGACTTGCATTAACAGTCCTGGATTCAATTTTCAATGTATACACAAGTCTAAACACAGGAGTGTATTATTCTTGATTTTGTACAGTGCTAAAAAAAACCAGGCCCATATGGGGGGAAAAGGTGCTGGGACAAAACAATCTGCTCATGTCTGACAACAATTCTGTTCAAATCCAGTTAAGTTACAAATGTCAAACAACATTAGCTGTGATTTCTGTTGAATACATTTTCTCCCAAACATTGTGAGAAGTTGTTTGTAAAGCAAACGTCAACAAGAATTATTGCAGAATGTAACTGGAGGTGATGTCATGTTTCTGTATTTTCTACTCTCCTCCCTGTGCCACATGGATCAGGATACTGACCTGCCGCGCGACCTCCAGATCCCCGTTTTCCTCCACAAACACAGACGTAACCCCCGCGGCCAACCTCTGACCTCTCCCACTGATTTCAGATGGATCACTTTAGCTGGTTCACTTTACACCAGATGTTCTTTCCCCAGTCTGTGCACTGACCTGTGCCAGACTGCAGCTGCAGTGACCAAAAAGATGACCAAAGCAGGGCCTGCGTTTATTTTTTTTGACCCATGAATTATCAGCATCTCATTTTGACCCCAAACAGTAACGCTTTGTTCTGGATGTTCAAACATCACCTATTTCTCACAGAGACAAAGAGAGATTTGAGAGTTTGGTTGTCAAGTGTAAAATAGCACAAGGTGATAGAAAACCAAAACATTGGCTGTCAAGTTTGAAAAGATGCTTTATGTCAAGCAAGCTAATTTCACATTGTTGTATTTTGACTAATTTGAAACTTAAAATGCTTATATAATGAATAATATAAATAAATAAGTCTGTTTAGTAGGTACATTTTGTTGGACCTGGGATCAAAAACAAATGTAACTGATATTTGTTTTGGTAGCTGCTACCTGGGGAAGAATTAGTGCTGTGAAAACTGATGTCAGGGAGGTAGATAGAGGCAGGGAAGGAAAGGTACTGTCAAACCCGTTACTTTTGGAGAAAAGTGGATTAGGAGCAAGTAACGCTCAATTCTAAATTAAATTGTCAAGAATTTTAACAGAGAATAAGTGTTCATATAAACGGTAATCTTCACTAATGGGGCTACAGGCTACTAACCACTGTGTCTAACTGGGAGAAGACTGGAAGAAGATTGGGATTCGTCTGCCTCAAGCTTCTGCGACCTGATAAGACATCAGACATAATTTTTCTGTTTAAACAAACCCTTAATTAGTTTTTTTGTTGCCAGCTGGCCAGATATTTCAGTAACACTAGTAGTACTCGTGTCAAACTAAGTCTGGTGGCGTGTTGGTAACGACAAGCGTTCTTTTGGCCTGGAACAAATGTTTGGCACAGTGTAGTACTAAAGAACACTTTCTCCATGACATTAATATTTCAATTTAACATGACTATTAAAACACGTCACATAATTCCAATCATTACTGTACCAAATACCAAAACAGTCTGGAACAATCCTGTTGCTTTACACTACATTAATGGTTAAACTGTAGTTAAAACCAACCAGGGTCCAAAATTAACTTTTTGGTCTATTTGCCAATGGCTGGAAAACTGAAACAAATGTACTGGCCAAAATATTTTCAGCACCTATTTTTTGGAGTTCCATGAATGCATTCATTTGTGCGTATGCATGGTCTAAGACTATGTTCAGACTGCAGGCAAAAGTGGCCCAAATGTATATATTTTTTTGGGGGTCAAGTGACCAGGTCAGACTTCTTCACAAGTAGTGTGAACACTCAAATCAGATTTAGACCACTTCCATATGTGGTCTTGAATCAGACCTAGGTCTGATTTTTATTATTTATTTTTTTTCAATGCGGCCACAGTGTGAACAACCAAGGCGGATTTGATGCGACTTTTACGTCAATCTACATCAACATTTGTCACAATTATGCACTGGCGGGAGTTAAACTGCTTCTCTGTGAAACTATTCACAACGCAGTCCCACCACTCCTGGCTTTGTCGCTGCATCCACACAGACCTCTGTAGTGAATTTGCAGCCATAACTCTGCAAAAGGCCAAAATTGCCAATTTGGCTCTCTTTCTCTTCCTTTTTTTCCTCCTCAGCCCCTGCTCATTAATATTTCTGCTGCCATTAAAAGCGAAAATGCTTACTTCCTCCATAACCTCCCTAACTTTAGTGCAACAGCGTGCTGCGTCTGATGTCACTGTTATTGTTCTTTTGCGCATGCGGGTCAGTTCGAAACCGCAAACAGTTCACACTGGAATCTGATATAGGCCTCATTTTAAAAGGTAATGTGAACAGCCAGTCAAAAAAACGGATCTGTGCAAAAAAATCTGAATTAAGCATTAAGACTTGCGCTGTGAACGTAGCCTATGACGGTTCTAAATTTGTTCGCAGAGTACAAACAATTCAGGTAAGAAAATATTGATGAATCCTGGATTTGTATGTTAATGTTGTTAATGTACGCACGGTTTAAGCACAGATTTGTGAATGAGGCTCATTGTTGAAATTCAGCACACAAAATCCAGTACAGTGCATTAGGGCTTCACAATAGGGGTTTCAAGAACGACAACGTTTGTGATATAACTTGGGGTCTGTTTAGTTTAAAGGAAATACATAGCATTCAAATTAGAGTAGTCTGACTTTAATGGTTAGCGTGGTTAAATAGCCACAGCCATAAATTGACAGTCCAGGTGTGCTGTCACAGCCTCTCCTTTGCCCAGGTGTCCTATACAACACTCTGCAGTCTACAGCCCAAACCATCCCAGCCTTTGTGTTTAGGGGGTGGATCTTCTTCTTTGTGTCGTAAACTGAGTGAGTAAAATTTCTTATGTCTGTTGAGGTGATGGCATTATGTCACGTCTCCACACTGGAGAGCACCGAACAAAACATTTAAATCCAAGTTCATCTTGAAATTTGTACAACTTCTACGTTTGTATTTATTAAATGTTTGCAACTGAATGGGGTGGGATTACAGTATAATTGATCAATGCATTAATGCCCATACACCTATGAAAATGCATACGCCTAAATGCATGTCATGAACTCCTGAGGTAAAACTTTAGAATTAAAGTGCACAATATCCCGAGATACTATGCAATGAGTCTTCCATCTGGCGGGCCGCCAGGCCATCAGAAAACTTCACCAGGCCAGAATTTATTTTTTTATGCCAAAAATAATGCAACATTTTCATTGTGTTTCCCCTATGTTCATTCTGCAGCTCCGCACCGCCATGAACTGCAGCAATGCACTGCCACGAGTCACTGAATGAGGCAACTGTCTGTGGTTAGTTCACGTCTGTAACAGCAGGACAGTTGAGTGTGTTATTTAAACAGTCAGTTGAACAGGTGAAGTGAAGTTAGCCTACCGGTAATCTCGCATCGCCTGACCTATCTTCACAGCGCTGACGGATTCTGTGTTTTTAGCTGAGCTAGACCAGAGAGTATGTGGTTAAAACAGATCGGTGATGCTGTTTTGCCCTCGTTGTTCTCCGTGAAGTTTGCTGGAAGTGATGTTGTGTAGCGTTATATGTGGAGTGAGCATTGCGCCCTACTCCATTTATAAAAAAATAAAATAAAACACAACAAAAAACAGCCTTTTAAATTAGGGCTGCACCACTTGGAGAACAAGTCATATTGAGTTTTATAATACTGTGATTGTGATATAATGGTATCATGAGTCTACTTGCTTGATTATCAGGAAAATGCACAAAATACAAACATGTTGAAATGTGTATTTCTCAACTTGAACATCTTAAAGGAGCATAAGAACAAATGAACAAAATGTGCAACACTTGTTTTTTAAATAACTTAATATTTTACAAAATTGGATAATAGCTATTTTTGCTTTGATCAACAGTACAAATGATATAAATAGAACAATACTGTAAATAAGAAAAATACAAATTCTTATTAAAATAATAAATTTTTCATATGTGCTTATAAACAATGACATTCAAGATGGGTGTAATAGAATAACTAGTGATTAAGTTACAAAATATTCTTTGTACAACCTCTTCTTAAAGTCTGCATGGTCTGAACCCCTCTACACTTCTGATACTCCATACACGACACGCGTGCTACTGCCTGAACAGACTGAACAGTCACTGGTCATCTTTTGTAGACATTACGAGAGTAGCGCTTAATACATCCATTGGGTACCGCAATTCAGAGGGCAGATTAAAGGCAGAACCATAAATCAGGCATTAGTCAGAGTGAAAATGGCAAGCAAGTGAATGTGTTTGAGGGTGAAGCAAGGAGAGCAACCGTGAGCGATGTCGGAGTGGCTGTGCGCGGGAAAGCGAGAGGAAATAACGAGAGGAAAAGAGATAGCAAAGACAATGTGAAGTCAGTTAACAGTGGACAATAAAACTACAAGCTTCTTAAGACACGGTGGCTTCATCTGTTGTTAATACTGTCGGTGAAGTGTGTTGCAACGTGGAGACTGCAGTGCACACAGAGACTAGAGTGCCACGCACACAGCACACCTTTTTGTTTACTTAAATCGTACAATTTTTGCGGTTATGTAATCGCACAGAATGACATCGCGATTGCGGTAAAATTAATCGTGCAGCCCTATTTTAAATGCTACATTGCTTGCAAGGATATAATGGGAGTAACAGGTGAACCAGTTTTAAAAGTGACATTTATGCTGATGTGGTTCATGTGGATTTCGAAAAGTAACTGAAATATTTAAAGAAAATTTTAAAGAAAAGTTTAGAACGAAATTTGGTGTGGTATCAGGACCCCCTGAAAGGATAAAGCAGTCAACCTAGGAAAAACACTGCAGGCTGTATCCAATAAGATGTATTTATAAGAATATGAATATAAATATCCTCTAAACGTGATATCTCTTTTTAAAATGTATGCCGTCAAAGCATAAGAACAAACATGCATACAGTATAAACAGCAACAATAAGTAAACACACACACACACACACACACACACACACACACACACACACACACACACACACAGAGGTGCTAACATAGGGAAAGCTGTAATTCAGCTTCAAAGGGAAACCTGATAGGGTCATGAATAATCACAGACATCTTTGTCTGTAGGGGAAAACAGCACTATCATCTGCCCTCCATACACACACACCAGTTTATATGGCTTAAGCTGTTTTTAGCAATGTCATTGGGTGTTTTTCTGCGTTTGCAGAATACATAAAGGACGACCATTTCCATTTTTAACTACAACCAAAGTACCAGACAAGCCTTTTTTGTGATAAAAATCATGAAAAGTTAAATGTATTGTTAACATAAATATGGAATTAAGGGTGGGACAAACTGCAACTGAAGCTGTATCACAAATGCCCATTTAGTCTGCAATCTTCTGGATCATTCTGCATGATTGACAGACAAGCCAGCAATGGAGCCAAGACGCACCGGCAGACCTCAACTCTAGAATACAAGCTAACAGATGGTTAAAAACGGAGCAGAATTTTTTTTAACCTATTTAAAGCTGACAAGCTGACTACTTATCTAGCCTGCAAAATTATGTTCGAAAATGCAATTTCTCTTGGTTGTTGACGTTGCTATGCAATGTCTGCCAAATTGGTATATGACCATGTCCTCAGTGAAACATTAAGATGGACAGAAGCTCTATATCTCTCTCTCACACACACTCACTCACTCACTCACTCATTCACAAATCCACAAATGTGGAGTGTAAAACATTGATCAGCTGCACACCCATGCAGTCTCTTCCTCTCTGTCTTTTTCTCTCTTGGGTGCGTGCTGTCCAGAGGCAGTACGCAATTACAACTATTGTTGGAGGGTGGCTGTTGTCCAAGTGACTATTGACAGTAAAACATTTTGATTGGCTTTATGCGAGAACATTCTTTTTCTACATAGATTTCTTAATTGTAAGCCAGTGGGAGACCAACAAATATAAAATGTAATTTTATGCCTTTTGGGTAATTATTTTTTTTCTTAAAATAGGGCACATGACTTAATTTATAAAGCTGATTTATAAGAGGCCACAAAAATATATGCATTTTAATTTCAGTTGAACACAACACAGAGAATGTGCTCTGAATTATCCTGTGTTAACCACATGGACAAAGTACAGTATCTGTTGAGATGTCATGTAAGATATATAGCCAGACTGCTGCAGCTTTCTCTTTCCATTTCCTCTGTGGACCAACAGAGAGGTGATGAAAACAGTCAGCTCCCCTCTGCTCGTAAACAATTTAGAACATTTATTTTTGTACAGGACGGGGCATCTTTCTCTTGAGAGTGCTTTACTCGCTAGCCTACACTAAAAGTTTTGTTACGTTTTCTTATCCAACACCGACGTACACACGCACAATGCTGTAGAAGCAATGTGTGTGTGTGTGTGTGTGTGTGTGTGTGTGTGTGTGTGTGTGTGTGTGTGTGTGTGTGTGTGTGTGTGTCAAAAATATGAGTTGACCTTTTTGTATTTGGGAATATCACATTCTTTTTACATCTTCAGATTCAAATTACACGAAAATAACTAAACCGGTCTAACGTGGCGGACCAAATGACTGCAACTGGGATACTGTTGTAGCCTATAGTGTATGATGTGTGTTTGTGTACGTAAATGTTGGTCTGTGGTGACATTCCTCCCCTGTCAAAGCCCGAAAGGAATTCCCTGGTAGGAGTGGCAGGCGTGAGGTCTGTGTTTAACACACACAAACACACACACACACACACACACACACATACACACATACATAAATAAATATACAAATCAGAGTGTAAAACATTGATCAGCTGCACACCTATACAAGCACAAGGCCCCACCCAGACATAAAGATAACCTCAGCAACATACTTCATGTCGGACATTGGAGCTCATCAGAATCTACAAGTCCTTTAAGGGTTGTGTAACATGAGCAGAGAGAGAGACAGATACAAAAAGTGGAGAGAGGGAAAGAAAGAATGAAGGTAACCTGATGTCCCAGGAGTTTTCCGAACAGTGAACTGGTTCCCATTGAAGTTTTGAGAACCCCTTTTTTTCTAATCTTCACCTCTATTCTCTCCTTCTCTCTACACCCTCTCCTCTTCCATTCCCTCTCTCCATCTGTATATACCTGGTTGTGTTGAACCTGTTGAAACTTAATATTTATCACCCAACTAAACTTTACCTCCTGTGTGTGTGTTTGTGTGGTAGTCAGCCGGAATTTTCTCCCCCCAACAGAGGACTTAACTGGCTGCTGCTGAGCTCAATCTCCACTTTCACTTAATGACAGGTATGAAGACAACTTCTGAGAGAGACTCTTCTCTCTTCAGCCTCTCTATTTCTCTGTCCTATATGCACACACACCCAACACATTAACACCATGTTTAATTAGAGTTTAAAAAAAAACAAGGTAGGACTCACCACCCAGTTCTCTGCTCTTCCCAGTGAGTGAAACTTCCAGATGAACTCTGCTATATTCCACCTCACTCTCTCCAGGCCAAGGGCAGAATTATCCCAATCACCAAATCCCGCTCCTGCTTTTAAAGCTGTGAATTGAGGTCTCGGGCCATCCAATTCTGTCTGTCTCCCTCCCACACTCTTTGGGAAATAGATTGTTCTAAAAGTTTAGTAAGAAGAGTTCCAAAACTGCTCCCTCCCTCCTATGTGGCTTACTGCAGGTCCTAGTGCCTACCCTTTCCACATGCTCTGTGACCAAAAAGAAAAAAATGTACAGCTGCTCATAATTTGCACCTAGCTGCTGTTATTCATCCTCTCCTTCCATTCATTCATTTCATCCATTTGTCTCTTTTGCGCAAATCGGTGGAAATAAACTTTCACCCGGGGATGATTCAACTACTTTTCATACTTTTGACGTCCCCTAATAGTGAGGTCATGGTTTTTCCTGTCCAGTGAAAGCTTTCCAAGATTGTCATTGTTGTTTCACACCGGAGTCATTTCTAGCTTGGCATACGTAGATACCATTGGACATGGACTTGTTGGTGCAACGTGCCTCGGCCATGCGTGTGGTAAAACAAAAAAGAAATGCCATTTTCTAAAAGCTGATATCGTAAATATGCTATTCAAACATTGACAATGTGTACAATCCAGTGAAATTCGTAGTTACATGAAGAGATCTTTGATGGTCTGTTGCAATCAGGAATTCATCCCTGCTACTTGTCAAATGGAGAGAAAATGGGAAATAGAGCCACAAGCAGAGTCAAACCATGCAACTGTGATATCTCCTCACACTGGGCAGAGATCAGCCACACCCTGCATTCAGCAGAGCCCCCAGGCTCTAGTATCACAACAGTCCCTCTCTGACATGTCTCTCTTGTTTTTGCATCTTTATTGCCCTGTCTCTCCATCTTGCCTTCTAAACCTTGTTCTGGTTCTATGAGTTTCTCTCTTTCACAGCTTCTCTCTGACCTGAACTGTATCGTTGTCAGAGCCCCTGGCGCTGAGCAGACAGACATCCCACCCTTCTGCTCCGACAGACAGACAGAGAGAGGAGGGGAAAAAAAGAGAGAGAAAAATGAGAGAAAGAAAGGATTGTGTGTCAGTGTCATCCCTTTGTCCTCTTGGGAAAATAGAAAATCTTTTACTTTTGAGTTGAGTTGCTGTTTCGGTGTTAATGAAAAAACTTTATTGGGTGCAAATGGTCCCTGAAAGAAATAACACAGGTGACAACTTGAGAGGGGTCTCTGCTCAAGAATTTTGACCCCTACTGATGAGTTCAAACCCAAATGGGCATTTCCCTAAAGCTGGCGGGGCTCTCTGTGCAACTGTGTGTGTGTGTGTGTGTGTGTGTGTGTGTGTGTGTGTGAGCTTCTGTCACTGTCAAAACGGCCTTGGCTCTTGTTATCGAGCCTGAGCCTGAAAGGGGAAACTCCCAAGACAGTGACCTTTGACCATGCACCCCATTCTGGGGTTGGTTAAGGGTGAGAAATACTGAGGAGGGGTGAGCATTTAGGGCTGGGAGGGTGGAGAGGAAGTGCACCAATATCCTCATATTTCAAGCATTTTGACGTCAGGGCTTCTTTGGAGGATCCCTGTGCATGAGTTTGATCTTGTTTCAGGCTGAGACCTGATTTTTAAAAACTGTATTGTTGATTAGGTTTCTTAACCTTAGGCTAGATTTTTGTCGCAGTAGGTTTATGATAAGGGTCTGAAAGTTTCTGAACCTTTTTATATCATAAACTGTGTTCAAAACTGTTCCCTCATTCACTCACTCACTATTCCTTATATAGTG
Source organism: Perca flavescens (assembly GCF_004354835.1). NCBI lineage: Eukaryota > Metazoa > Chordata > Actinopteri > Perciformes > Percidae > Perca > Perca flavescens. Next base: position 17,880,049 of record NC_041337.1, read on the forward strand.
TTTATTAAATAGTGAACTACATAGGCAATGACCAAACAAGATTTCGGACACTTGCTGAAAATATCGATAACAAACTGAAACAAAAATACTTTTAATGCATCCCTGAAACAAACCCTCTGGAGAATAGTAAAAGGTTGTTTATATATGTTGCATGTTACGTTTCCACTGTTTAGAAACAAAAGCCCACTCCATTTTTACTACAGTTTTCGCGGGTGCTTCTTCTTCTCCTCGGGGAAAACACGTCCGCGTTGCATTGTGGTATACGGGAGTAAAATGTAGGGTACATCGTATATACACTCAAATTAGCTGTGCATTGTGGGTTTTTTATAGTGGACTATATAGTGAATGAAATTAACCACAGAGAATTCGAACACCACTACAAAATGGCACTACACACTATTTCCGTGATAGGGAACGGTTTTGAACACAGCTATAGTTTAACTTTTTGGTCACTTACTTTTTGTAATTTATAACTAAGATACAACCCTGAATGATGAATTTGTTGTGGGTTTTATTTTGAAAAATGCATACATTTAACATGTGGACATTAAAACAAGGCTGTTTGTGGTTGTGTCAGGGTTGGTGCTGTTAAACTTTATTACAGTGAATGTGCATGTGTGTGTGTGTGTGTAGGATGAGTCACAATCCAGCCCTAATGTGTGGTCTTTAATTTACAGCTCTATAAATTCCAGATAATGCCTGCAAATACGTGACGTCTTGTTCTTATACTACCACACAGTGCATAATTATCGAGATGCATTCTACACGCTACTACATCATCTTCAGAATTTGCATGGGTCGAAACAATATGCAAGTTAATTCCTTTTTGTTATGCAGCCGCAGGATGCCATTGCAGCGCACCAGCATAAAATCCACATGCAAATCCAAATACTGTTTTCTTCCAAGCACTTAACAACAGACTAATCCTTAGCCACGCTTGATATGTATCAGTGATCTGAGGGAAGCAGTTGGACAGGTTTCTCCCTGGCACAAAGTTGCTGTACAGAGACGCACATGCCTGCTGAAACAGACACATGCTCACATTGAAGCACACATCCCCATTTATCTCAATCATTCAAGGAATGGTGTAATATTTCTGAATTTGAGCATCATGTCTCTGTGTTTGTTAAGATTGCCCCTGATAGGATATCAAGTAAAATGGGACTTAAAGGGTCAGTTCACCCAAACTACAAAAAAGCCTAGCACTATCTATGCAGATAGTTTTTTCTTTTTATGTGTCAAGGTTGTGAGGTACTCTACAGTATCTGCTTCTGACATTTAGGGTTAGGGGGTGTGAAAAAGTAGTTCCTATATGAAACCTGTTGATGGTGTGTTTTGTGACTTGTTCAGGGATAGAGTTGGGTAGGATTAATTTGAAATGCAGTCCGTTGCTGAAATCAAATTACATGGCATTTTTTGAATTAGTAATGTAATCCATTTGGTTCCAATTTTCTGTTTTCCAGTTTTTGGATTACAAAATTAAACATTGAAAATATTGTACTTATAGTAAATAAATGAACTCCGCAACAAAACATTTTAAGTTCCCCAATTTTTTTTCTTTAAACATCTCAAAACATTTTTAATACAAATAAAATGCATTTAGCATATTCAGCATTTACAGTTTATCAAAACAAACTAGCCTTACAAAAACAGTACTGGCACAAACTACAGGTGTACTGTGTGTACAGTATTCTACAACATGGGGTGCTATATTTGCTGCTGTGTTTTAATCAAAGGCTACGTGGAGGACTTTGCTCTTGTAAAGCAAGCACTCAACATGTTCATCTTCCAATTTCAAAGTAAATAAAAAGGAATTAAAAATTCCATTATCCATAAATCATCATTAAAAAAACAAAAGAAAATATGAATTAAGTCAACATTAACAAAACTAGCAACCTGAGAGGAGTAACTTTACTTTGATATACAGTAGAAGAACATATAAAGCATTTAGAATTGGTAACATGAAAAAAAGTTTCATAATTTTAAAATTGCCAACTCAAAAATGTTAAGTCTTTACACACTTACTATAATCAAATTACACATTTTTTCAAATATAATCTGGATTGATTATAGTTATTTTTTGTTTATGTAATCTCCATTACATGTAGAATAGAATATACTTTATTATCCCTAAGGGGAAATTTGTCTTGACATAGGGCTACAATCTGTTTCTTTACAACACAAACATGTAACAGATAAAACATTCTAAAATCAACATCAAAACATAAACATAAGATCAACGAAGCATCTTAGGATATAAAAGAAGGACACATATTACAGCGCAGACAATACGACATCTTAAAGGAACACGCCAACTTATTGGGAATTTAGCTTATTCACCGTAACCCCCAGAGTTAGACAAGTCGATACATACCCTTCTCATCTCCGTGCGTGCTGTAATGCTGTCTGACGGCTCCAGCGTCATCAGGCCAGCACAGAAGATGCAGGTGAATGGTTCCAGCAATTCTACTGCTCCGAATAAGTGACAAAATAACGCCAACATGTTCCTATTTACATGTTGTGATTTATAGAGTCACAGCGTGTACAAAAAACAACGTAACATGAGACACATCCGTCTTCTAACTGTAAACAAACCGGGAACTATATTCTCAGGCGGAAGAATATAGTACTTGGGCGGAGTGATATGCTCGCAGCAAGCCTGTCTGAGAATATAGTTCTCAGTTTGTTTACTGTCAGAAGACGGCTGTGTCTCATGTTACGTTGTTTTTTGTACACGCTGTGACTATACAAATCACAACATGTAAATAGGAACATGTTGGCGTTATTTTGTCACTTTTGTCTCAATTCGGAGCAGTAGGCTAGTTGGAACCAGTTACCTGTTGGATCTGTGCTAGGCTAAGCTAATGCTGGAACCGTCAGACAGCGTTACAGCACGCACGGAGATGAGAAGGGTATGTATCGACTTGTCTTACTCTGGGGGTTACGGTGAATAAGCTAAATTCCCAATAAGTCGGCGTGTTCCTTTAAGTAGTAACTGTAATATTTAAAGTGTGAAGTGCTGGTATATTTATTGCACTTTTGCTCTGTTACCAATTTGTATGATATTTTTAACTGTGTTTTTATGTCTTGTGTAAAGCACTTTGAATCACATTGCTCCTGAATTGTGCTATACAAATAAAATTGCCTTGCCTTGCCTTGGTGTGCTAAGAGCAGCATGATAGATGTTGGAATGTAATCAGGTACTACCCAACACTGCCCACAGATATAGTGACAAGATGTTTCTGTTTAATACAAAAAAAAGAAAAAATATAAATGATCCTTGATTTTAGCACAAGAACTTTCATTCAAGATCTCCAAAACTTCAAAACCTGGGCAAAACTGTATCTGTATGACAAAGCACAACTAGAGGTAATGTAGAGGTTTTTTTGCTATTCAAGTAAACTAACCCTTTTGAACGCTGTGTGTCAGTCATTCTTTAGCCCAGTGGGAATGAAGGGAAGCAGATGTTATTTTGAGACATGTACATTTTGTGTAAAGTATCACAACTTGTCATATAATTCATTGTCCTTAAAGACTTCTAATGACATTAATGATCAGTTTCTTTTCCTTTGCCCTTAAAATCAAGTAGTAGAAATTATTCAAAAGAAGAAATATTCATGATTTCCAGCATGGTCACATAAGATAGCTTTTTTTGTTTTTTTTGTTTCTGCACTACGCTTTAAATCATCAGGTACATAACATGTTTGTAAAGGATATGATTTAAGCAAAATGTTCCTGCGTAAGGAATGTGGAAGCGCACGTTATGAAACTTAATCTGACCTGTGACATGACTTTGTTTCCCTGTTAATGGGCATGATATGATCATACACAAAGCACTCTGCATGATGTACCTGTTTTTTGCACAAGCATCAGCCAGACTCTACTCAATGATGGATGACACATCTCATTCAACATTTCCCATAGCTTTCATTATTTCTGTCCCTTAATGGCCAGTGAAAACCTACGCCAAAACATCAGTCATTGATTGAGGCTTTCTGGCCCAGTTATCTATATGTCACATAGAAGGTAGAAAGAATAGCTTTATTTCACCTTCACCTTTTGTTGACTGTGTGTGCCTATGGGTTGTATGCATGTGCGTGTCATCCTCTGAGGCGACTGAATGGCTGTTACTCTGCGCATTGTTCAGTTGGAGGGCTCGTCCTCCTACACTCTCATCATGGCCTTGTGCTGACGCATCCCAGAAGCCTCTTCACTCATTGACTCCTCTGTCCCTTTCCTCCCACGGCCTTGCTAGGCAGAATCCCGCTATTGTCTCACCATGCGGTGTACACAGGCTAGCAAACAGCCGGGCTCACACTCATACGCACTGTGCATCATGCACTGTATGTACAGATGGATTCAGAGCAATGGCAGAGCAATACCTGAACCTTCAGAAAAAGCACACTTTACATAATTTGCTCACATAATATCAAGACGTTTTTAACATGCTGAATAGTTTTCCAGTTGTTTCCAGTCCCACAGTTTGCCCTCCAACCCAATCTCCTCTCAGAGGAAACCAAGCACTTCATTAAACCCCCAAATCCCTGTGTGTTTATGCATGCCTGTGTCTGTTACTGTGGTTATGTGTGCTGGGTAAGTAAGTGTATTAGCCTTTAGCCTCTCTCACCATTGTTTCTGTGACATGCCCCACTGCTACTGCAACCCGTTCCCAGAGATTTTGGCAAAATGTTGAATCTACCAACATCTTGTATTAATTTCGCATCTGGGTCTGTGCCAAAGTTAAGGGATGAGAGTATAAGTCTTAAGATCATATGCTGTTATGCATCCCACAGCTGGACTCTGATATGGACTCCTTGTCATTGTCATACATACAACCATAATAATCACTCATTTTTAAATTAAAAAAATCATGTATTTTTAATCTGATTTTAATCTATACATTTTATATTTTTAACACCAGCCTCTTTTTAGCTCTTCGTGAATTAAGATGTATTTGCAGGGCTTTAGAAGAAATAGACAAAAAAATGAAAAATATCTGTTGGACATGTCATTTATGATTATTGTACTGTCTGAAATGGCTATTCTAAATCATATTTTAGCATTAGAGTTATTCTGTGACTATAGATTCATGGTTTCCAGGATCCGAATAACCCAACTCTATGGCAAAGTTGTTTAGCGGCAGGCTATTTCCCGTACACAGAGGGCATTGTGTCCTGTAATGGAGCCCTGGCCTCAGGGTCTGTTGCTTCACAGCTCACAACTCATAAACATGTAGGCTTAGATCTCTGCCTTAAAACACATTGTTGCTGTTGAATATACTTCTGCATACAGTATACAGTATCACCCATCCAGCCTGGTTTAAAACAATCACAGACAGGAGCCAGTTAACTTCACAAAAATTCATACAGTACATCTACCATGTGGAATAAATGCAACAAAATGGAACCAGCTATGAGCAGGAATTCACTTGGCTCGTGTCCTCACCCACATATCAAAATCTATTTTGTGGTCAACTCTCCAGCTGCAAACATACAGTCATGCCCAAGGTAGCACAAGGATGAACCGTCTTCATGATTTTTGACTAAATGCAGTTTCCATTAGTTTTCCAGCCAAATTTCTTTCAATTTTTTTAGAACGAATTCTACGAATTTACACGAATTCTATAGATATGAGCCACACGGTCTTAAAAACCACCACTTTTCTCCAAAATGTGAAACGTCTCTGACTCACATCCTACCTCAGCATACGTCAGAACATGTCCTCTGATGTCAACATATCACCCTACACTAATTATTTCCTCTCAAAGAATTTTCCACTTTCATTCAATGTTTGGTCATTAACACCACATAACTTATGACTGCAAGCACAAGCAGATACCTGTTCCTTTGTGCTGTTGCCAACAAACTATAATACAAAGGACAAACAAGGCAACCATCAAAATTTATTTTTAAATAGCACACTGCAGATATCCTTATTTTATGATACAACATATCTCATATTTTTCCACACTGATCAGTGCAGGACGCATTACTGGTGAACATGGTGGAGCATTTAGCAGCTAAAGAGCCAGATATTTCCTTCAGAGTTGGTAGAGACAGACCAGAGCTAAAAGAAGAGTGAATATTGGACTTACACTTGACAGGTTGACACAAACACAACCTCAAATAAATGTTAATGTTGCGCCAATTGGCTCAATGTCTAAATTGGTAACCGTTTGCTAACATGTTCGCCATATGATCTTTGTTGTCAGTGTTGTGACTACTTCTCCAGAGTGGGCAAAAAATCAATTAATAAGGTTAAAAAGGTTTATCATATCAGTGTTTTCAATAAGGCAAATAAGGTGTTTGTCAGGAAGATGGGAACTATGTTTGAGTTAGACATGAGGGTTAGGGAAAGTGGTCAGGAGGGTGAGTTGCAGAGCATACAGGACAGAGGCAGGGGGTTAAGTTGAATTGTAAAGTGTGAAGAGGGAAGGAGAGAGGAAGGGAGGCAGAGTAAGTTGTGAGGGGTGAGTTAAAAGAGACACCTGGGAGAGTAACAAAGCAGCAGCTGGCTTGGCTTTATTCCTTGGAAACATCACAGAGAAGGGTTAAACTGGGTCAACATGTACACTCTTGCATATATATTCAGTGTTTGAGTATGACATACATTACTGAGTTTATCTTCACAGACTGTCTTTGTAGAAGGGGTCTACATTATCTGACATGGCAACCAGAGACACACTCTCACACACTGTTTTTTTAAATACATTTTTCATTGCAATAACAATTTCTAGAAGGATATTTTGAAATGAATACATGCATTCAGGCAATATATTTATTCTCCCTATCATGGATATAGGTAAGAGCATCCACCTTTCTATATATTTATGTACTGAGTTCATACCAGAGACACTATTACTGCTAAACTACTTGGCCATTATGATAGCATTGTACCCCAATATGTTGGTGTACAGCAGTTACTACAAGTACAGTTTTAACCCATCAGATATTAAGTTATTTTATGAAAACCCTATGGCAACATGGAGATCCCAGGGTGTTTCCAGCTCTGACTAATCTGAATAGTTTTCCAACCAGGTAAAAGCTGGTGAGAACCCTGAGGGTAATTACTGTACTGTACATAGCCGTAGTTACCATGCATACAGTAGAAGAGAAAATAAGAGTGGTATGCTTATTAGAGATCACACTTTTTAGGAAATGCTCCATTACCACCCCCACAAACCTCCAGGCATGAGCCCCCCCCCCATACCTCTAACCAACAGTCCAAACACTCCCAGTCTGTGAAGACGTGGTGGGTGGTGCTCTTTAAAGGAGTACGATCAATCAATTACTTTACCCATGTTTACAGACAACACAAATATATGGTCACTTGTAGAGCTAAATTCTAAATTCTGCAATATGTAGCAATTAAGGCTGCAGCTATCGATTATTTTAGTAATCAAGCATTCTACCAATTATTTAATCGAGTAATCCGATAAAAAATACTTTTGCTTTATAGTAAACAGCAATAGTAAATTTACAAAAGAGAGGTTTAATTTTTTAGAAAAAGCAACATTTTTATTGCCAAAAATTGCATACAATAACAGGGATAGATATATATTATTTTAAAGCACTGGCTGCATAGGCCACCAAGCCCCTTATTCTGTTGGGGAAAAAAACTTTCCCTTCTTGCCTCTGGCTCTTTACACTGGATATGCAAAAGAGCTGTTCACGGGCCTCATGTATAAATGTTGTGTACGCACGAAAAGCTTGCTACATTACTACATTTCAGAGAGAAAGATTGTACTTGTGTGTAAGATTGTAAAGATTGTAAAACGCCAGGCACCTCTGCCTCCTCAAGGACTGCAGTGAACTCCTTCTCCCCAGACTGATAAGTATGCTTGTGTACTAGGGCTGCAGCTATCGATTATTTTAGTAATCGAGTATTCTACCAATTATTCCATCAATTAATCGAGTAATCGGATAAGAAATACTTTTGTTTTATTGAAGAGCAATAATTAACAATAGTTTGGTTACATTTTCGGAAAAAAAGCTAAATTTTTATTGCCTACATTGCTTAAAATATCACATCTCAACAAACTAAACATATTAAGTACATTCAGTAGTGTACCGTGGGCTTTCAGTCAGGGCCTTCCGTAACGACCCCCCAATGTACCGTTTCACGGTCAAAATCCTCCACGTGATCAAGGATGTGCTGGAAAAGCTCGACCAGCTCAGCTCTTTTGTCGTAGACCGTGCCCACCAACCTGGAGTTGAAGTTCCATCTCACCTGAGAGACCCGCGGCAGCCGCCTCTCGCAAAACTCATCCAGCAGTTTTGTTCGCTTGGGAGAACATGTAAAAAATGCAGACAATCCTCCCAGATTCGCAAAAAAAATCTTGCAGTCCTTTATTTTTGATGCTCCCTCAGACATCACCAGATTTAATGTGTGCGTAACAGTGCACAAACAGAGCCTGCGCCATTAAGTCCCGATGCCATTACAGCGGCTCCGTCATAACACTGTGCCACTAACTTTGTTTTGCAATCATAGCTGCCCAACACTTCAAGTACTGAAGCTGCTAGATCATGAGCTCGTTTTCTTTCTGTGACATCCTCAAACTTTAAAAATCTCTCTTTTACTCCGGTGTCAGTAACGTACCAAAGTACAAATGACAGCTGTGCAGTATTGCTGAAATCTGTGGTCTCATCCACCATAACTGCGACAAACTTGGTGTTGTTGATCTCTTTTTTTGAGGGCATCATTTAGCACCTCAGCAACAGCATTTATGAGATCATTTTGAATTTTCCCAGATGTTCCCGTAAAAACGGTGGCCGTGGCAAGGTGGTGTCGCAAGTCAGCATCATATTCTGATAGCAGAAATAATAGCTCCAAATAATTACCTCGATTCAGGGACTCTTTCCCCTCGTCATGTCCCCTGAAAGACAATTCTTGCTGTCCCAAAAAGATGACACAATCAACGAGGCGCTTCAGTATGTCCCGGTTTTTTCTCACTCTCTCATTGTGCAGGCTTGTCTCTCGTCTCCGCTGCTCATCCAGTTGCAAATCCACCCTGGACTCACCAAAGGTCTTCAAATGTACCACCGCTATGAGGTGTCGCTCGGATGCCTGATGTTTGATAGCTGCCTTGGTGAAGCTATTAAGGCTGTTAAAACCTGTGGTGTTCCATGTTCCCTCACTGGTATTAAAAAGTAAACACGGCCAGCAAAATAGCTTGTTCCGCTCGGTGCTAGCTGTTAGCAAGTCATAGCGGTCGTAGTTACCCTCAGTGAAGTGCCGCACAAAACCTTTGCCAGCCTTGGTCAGCCCATCCAGCTTAGGTGTAGGTCTTCCTCTTAAAATTATTTCTTTCTTCTCTAAAAAAGGTTGCCATGAAAAAGGCACATGAAGGAGATCGAAAACAGGATCGTTAGGAGGTGTGAAGGCAGCGGCCATAGTTCACTCCTGGTTCACTCACAACCCGCTAAAAGGTTCAAACTTCGTTGATGACATCAGCGGGGGCTAGCGTCGACACAACGCTGGGCCCCTGGGGCGTTCTGTCACTACACATCAAAATTTGATTGGCTGATGACACACAGTCAAAGTTATAATCAAATGGGAAATGGCTGTTTCTCCGTGGAGAGAGAGAGAGAAAGTGGTGCGCAACAATCAGCTGTTTTTCCAAAGGGATCAACGCGTCGGCTCTTTAGATCAAATTGTGGTCAGCACTACTTATTTTCTTGTTTTTGTTTTTGGTGTTGTTTCACCGTCCATATGACTCGGACTTTGTCGGGTCCGCTTCGTGGAATGGATGATTAAGTTAGACTCAATGTTTTTGGTTGAGACGCTGAAGCATTGACGTTGTGCTATTATTGTGGTAAGCTAGTTTGATTTTGCAATAGACACTGTACAGAGTTTTTGTTTTAATTACGTTTGAACCGATTCCAAACTTTGGACACTTTCTGTCGTTTTCTCCAGCCTGTCTCTTCTCTTAGCCCCTCGCTATTTACGCTCTAGCATGTGTTGCTAGGTGGTCGCTAGCAGCAGAAGCGTCTGGTGTGCGACAGTAATAATGATCCGTGCAGAAACACCGTCCGTCAGTGATACAACGTTGGTAACATTGATTTAACGAAGCTTCGAGGCAAGTCATTTTGCATCGAGTATTTTTTGTAATCGAATTATTCGAGTTATTCGAGGAATCGTTTCAGCCCTATTGTGTACAAAATGCAAAAAGCTTTAACTGATGTGTGCTAGGTCCAGGCTTCACACCTAGTGGCACACATGACTCTTTCCAGGACAAGCCTGGGCCCTGTGTATTAAATTCTTCTTCAATCTATGTTGTGATAGGTAATAGAAAAGAATGGTGAATCTGCTAAGTAAGAAAAAGAAGCACTTAACTCCCAACTTGGCAAATTTAGCATCCATTCCTCGTCAGCAACAACCTGTCCCAAAAAATTATTTTAACACAATAACACTAGCCTTACTAAATGTCAGGTCTTTGGCAGGTAAATAATTTTTAATCAAGGATTTTATTATTAAGCACAATCTTGATTTAACTGAAACCTGGTTAGACCATAATAACAGTGCTGCTGTTCTTATAGAGTCAGCTCCCCCTAACTTCAGTTTTATGAGTGACCACAGATTGAATAAGAATGGAGGTGGAGTCGCCATTTTGTTTAATGATTCATTCCAATGTACCCAAATATCTTATGGAAACTTTGCTTCTTTTGACTATGTGGCTCTTCAGCTAAGGTCCTCCCCTTGACCTATATTTCTAAATATCTACAGACCACCTAAATACTGTGCATCCTTCTTTGACGACTTTACTGAACTGCTGTCTATAATCTGTATTAACTTTGATTGTGTAGTTATTGCTGGTGATTTCAACATTCATGTTGATAACCCCCACTATAGAGGGACCAAAGAACTGTGTTGTATTTTTGAGAACTATGGACCGACTTAGCATGTGACGGAGCCCACACACAACAAGGGGCACACTCTGGACTTGATTATCTTGAAGGGTTTGAACATTTCCAAGGTTGTGGTGACTGATGCTGCTCTCTCTGATCATTCCTGTGTTTTCTTTAATGGCAATATCTCTATGCACAAAAGTGTCCAAACAAAGGTTATCAGAAAACGGTATATCACTGAAAACACCAGTGAATTATTCATTCAGCTTTTCTCCTCCACACCCGCCCTCACTGGGGTCTCAGTCACTGAGCTTGTAGACAATTTCAATTGTAAAATTACAAATGTTATTGATGCCATTGCTCCCACTAAAGTCAAAGCTGTCTCTGGTAAGAAAAGATCTCCATGGAGAAATGTCATACTGGTAAGAACACAGGTGGCGAAAAAATTATCTTCAGGTCCACTACAACACTTATAAAGAGAGACTTCGCATTTATAATTTGGAACTCAGGAATGCTAGGCGGTCCTTCTTCTCGGACATTATTGCCAAAAACAATAATAATTCCTGTGCTTTGTTTGCTACTGTCAATAGGTTAACAAACCCTCCAGTACCAGTAGCATCTGAACATTTATCCACCAAGGCCTGCAATGATTTTGCCACTTTCTTCAAAGACAAAATTCAGAAAATTAGACACAGTCAGTACTTCCATATCAAGTACGGAGTATGTGTTGTCACAGTGTCCAGGCAAAACAAATTCCAATATGACCCAATTCCATATGATTAACCGTAAAAACCTGGAGGACATTATACAACATCTGAAAACCTCCTCCTGTTGCCTTGATATTCTACCAACGGACCTTTTCAAAAATGTTTCGAATTGTTTGGCTACAGATCTTCTACAGATTGTAAACACATCTCTTCTTTCAGGTATCTTCCCACAGGCCCTGAAAACTGCAGTCATCAAGCCACTCTTAAAAAAAGAACAATCTAGACACGTCACTAATGAGCAACTATAGGCCAACATCAAACATTCCATTTTTAAGTAAAATCATTGAAAAAACGGTTTCTCAACAACTCAACTTTTTCTTGTCACTAAACAACAGTTTTGATGCCTTCCAGTCGGGTTTTCGACCGCATCACAGCACTGAGACAGCCCTTGTTAAAATCTTTAATGACATCCACTTAAACACAGATAGTGGTCCCGGATTTAGCTTTGTAGCAACGGCTACATCGTAGTGAAAAGTAGAACTACTGCAATCTTGTAATGGGTAACGAAAACACCAAGTCACTTTTAAAAAAAAAATTTTTAATCATTTTTACCTGCATTTTAATGTTTTAATTTGTTTTTAATTGTTTTTAACTGCTCTTTAATGTTTTTTGTAAAGCACTTTCAATTACCCTGTTGCTGAAATGTGCTATACAAATAAAGCTGCCTTGCCTTGCCTTACTTTTTACTCCACTACCATTATTCTGACAGCTTTAGTTACTAGTTACTTTACAAATACACTTAGTTGATTGACAGAGCTGTTTTGATCGTTTCCAGTTTCTAAAGTGTGAGGATTTTTCTGCATTGAGTACTTTTAATACTTGAATAATAATAATAATAATAATAATAATAATAATACATTTTCCTGATAACACTTACTTACTATTACTTAAGTAACATTTTCAATGCAGAACTTTTACTTGTAATAGAAGTTTTTTTAACAGTGTGATATTAGTACTTTTACTTAAGTAAAGTATCTGAATACTACTTCCACCACTGCTGTAACAACTCACACTATCTTGTTTACACCAGATAAATAAAATGAGAGTAATTACAAAAATGACATTGACAGTATCTTGTAAATCTAAGCAGCAGATGTTATTGTTCCAAGCAGTCTGCCACCAATATTTACCGGGAACCTTGTAAAGTCAACACAGATATATTATGTTCTTTTTGAGCTATTACTAAATAAGAAAAGTAAGTAAAAATCAGACTTATTGTATTGCACCTTAAATACTGCATGACATGTATACGTACAATCACAGATGCATCTGCCTTTTTGTGTTATGTGCAAACACTTGCATACCAGAAATTGTTTTTAATTATTGGACGATTCTGTGACGTTAATTAACGCCCCAATGCAAACACTTACTACAATATATGTGCATGGCAACTACAACACAGTTAATGTTAGAGAAAGGTCGTTGTTACCGCTAATAATGTAAATTAAAGATCTGTCTGTGATTATAGATTATTTCTCCGTGCCGCAATGTTGTCCAAAAGCTATTAAGAACACAGTCTGGCTTAATGGATGTACAGTGCTGGATAAATCTTGACATGTCAGGCCTTCTTCTCCCCTTCCTCTATCTATGCTTTCTATTTTGAAAGGGCACCGTCACTGTTGATATCCAAGTCTTTCGTAATGTTTAAAAGTAGAAAAGTGTGTTTCTCCTCCCGACCAGAAATGTGGGCTTTTCTTCTGGGCATGCATCTCTATCCTTGCCTTGCAAACTGTTAGCTAGTTGGTTTGTGTACAACAACCTCAGCAATACACAGAGCTAACGTAAACAGGCAAGATGCCATGAACTGGCTGTAAACTGTCACAAACTGCGGTAAAAAACCCAATTGAGACGCATATTCCAAATGTCCAATGAATGCTTCCAAAAACCGGATGATAATATCGGCATGTCCCACGTCTTAATCGGAAAAAGGCCTTATTTGGAATAGCCAAAAGTAATTTGCTGTTTCCATGATCCGTGTCAAATTTAGTATTCGGAATAATAGTGGAATATTAGTGTGCATGTAAATATTGCACTGTAGTTTATTTTAAATCAATTATTCACATGAACACCATCCTGTTGCTACTCTGTGGCACACCAAATCTGTGGCTAACATTAATCCTGAAAAAATTAAACTATGTATTTGTGACCTGTTTTTGAAAGAATTACATCCTCAGTCCAACAAAATTGGCTTTGGGCTGAGAGCCACAGATAGGATGGATCAGTTAGGAAGTATTGAGAGAAAGACTAATACTTCTCTTTTGATGACTTTGTGGACAATAACAAAAAATATATAATATAGAATATTTTATTAATACGACAATGCTGTGTGGATGAACGCAATGACACCTCCCTCTAAGACTCCTACGTAAAAAGTGAGAAAACCACCAAACATTGTTTGGTATTAAGTGATGAGCCTGGGAAGGAATAACATTGCACAAGAGTTTGACATGAGGAGCCAGAATGGCTTTCGTCACGCACACAAAGATATTGAGAGTGAACAATGTGTTTGATCTTAAGGTTTTATAAGCTTTTAGGCCCGTTCCTTTGTCCTGAGCTGTCCTTTGGAATGCTTAGACAAAAGAGTTCAGTGTCAGACAGAGTCTGCAAGGGGGATTAGATTAGAAATACCAGCATAACACTCAACATGTAATGGAAATGAGCTCACCAGCTAGCTCTAGAGCCACCAAGGGACTGGGATGACTTGCGACTAGGGATAAATAATTCACACACACACACTAGCACACACTTGTACACAATTAGGAGGGACACACACCAGATCTACCATGCCCAAGCTTGTATACGTGTTCAAGACCTTTTTTGTCATTTGTTTAGATGTAACCCAAGCACAGAGTTTACTGGAAAGGTCATGGACATAGTGAATTACTGATATAAACAGTGGGATCAGTAATATTAAGAATTCCTACGAACTCTTGTAGCTTCTGCTTTAGAAACATTTACTTCAGATTACTCTTGAATGTTTCCAAACAAGCAGATTAAACTCTTCTGATATTGCAAAAGTCTTCTACTGAAATTAGGACAAATGTGGTCTTCCTCTCCAAGTCTTCTTGCAGATTCATGCAAACATTATAGTTCAATATGTTGGAATTTTGTCGGTAAATATTAGTTTCTTCACTATCTTCATTTTGTGTTCTCAGTATTAAATGGAATAAGGATTGGCTTGCACAAGAAGTCCTTCTACAGGACTAAAAGGACCACACCAGTGGTTTTGCATGTTTAAAGCTATAGTACCAACTATTTTATATTAATGAACGTCCGTTACATTTAAGCCATTGCCAAATGAGTTGATCCAAAACAAACAAGCCTATCAGCTCCACAAAACTTTTTGTTTTTCTCAGTATGGCTATGTTTACAAAATGGTGTAGTCCAGCAACATTCGCACACAGCAGCTTTAGTAATGTGTTTTACATCACTGCTGAGAAAGGACAACGTTTTCTATATATTCTCCGTGTCCTCCTTAATTTGATGGGAAAAATGTTCCTTGCAACTGTGTGGAGAAGGGGTGTGGGTGGTGCACGATCACTGAAGGCTTGTATCGGATGTGCGGACACTGTGTTGTTGTCATTACTTAGAATTCCACATGGGGGGGACAGAAGTGTGCTATGCACTATAGCTTTAAGCCAAATAACTACTATTTGCATACACTTTTAGTTTTGTAATATTTTGTCTGAGCTCTTTCCAGAGGTTCGACAGAGAAGAATGGTGTTTGTGCTGTCGTTTAGCTACAGTAAAACTACAATATGAAGTCAGCAAAATACTTTTCGTAAACCATTTAGTACCACTAACTGTCAAATTTATGACATCATGTTCATGTTTTTTCATCATTATTTGTATTCCCTGTTCTATTATAGCTCCACTGTCAGAACTTCATTCCAGCACACAATTGCACCAGCAGGAAAGATTCATAAATCACTGCAATTTTAAAACTCTAAAATGTAGTAACTCTAACAAAAAACTGTTCAGATGTTTGTTTCATTATTATGCATTAGCTATGTTATCGAGCAAGTTGAGTGAGCTGATTTTGATAGAATACTAACATTAACTGAACACTATGGCCCCCTGGAAGGTGGGAACATATTTAAAAATGACAGCACCACTTGCATGCACCACTTGCATGACTTGTGAAATGGATGTCAGTAATGTAAGTTTTAAGCACATAGGATTTACTGGGTTGATGGTGCAAAACACTGCTATCCTGCTAAGCTCCTCTGTTCCACTGTGTGTGGCGACTTGCAGTAGACATCTGACAGACAGCAGGGCTGGTGCTGGCCTACAAGGCTTAGTTACAGCCATAAACAAAAACCCAGAACACAGAACTCATCTACTTCCACACAGTAGCCACTATCTGCTACTTCAAAACAGCATCTGCTAAAGCCATTACAACTCCACGGTGAAGGATAGATAGAATGAGAAGAGGTGAAAAGGGGAACAGAAAGAAGTATAGAATGAAGAGAGCAATGAACAAGAAGACCTTTTAAGGTATTTCACAAAGAGATAAAGGAATCTTTAAATCATAAAACATTAAAGAAAATGTAGTATTGGATTGGACTTAAGGCAGATGTAATTTGTTTGGTGCTGTGGAGCATCATGGAAAGCTCTTCATTGAGTTCAGGTTTGTACAATATGTCTGGTAAAAACAAGTGACAGAAGATAGAGCATGGACAACATCTTGCAGCATAGCAATATTGAGTACCAATTATGAAGCATAAGGCATAGGCTTATACTGCTGAATTGATGGTACAAATAGAAGACTATAAACCACTAAAGTCGAGAAACTAATAAAAGTCTTAAATATTTTCAAAGAATACTTCATGCAGCTGGTCTGTCAGCATCCCTTTTTTTCTAGTGCTAATTAGCTGCTGTTAGCATGCTTACACATTACACTAAGATTGTAAACATGGTACACATTATACCTGCTAAACATCAGCATGTTAGCTTTGTCTTTGTGAGCATCTCAGCATTTAGCTCCAGGCATTACTTTTTATTCTCCACCATGAATTCTTTCCACTTTACTGACCAAACTAAATATACCTTAGTAGTGACCCATTCATTTAGCTATTTCCTGGTTTGTTTTTGGATCACTCACCCATACTGACCCCATTATTTAATCAGTATTAATGGATAATTGCAGTGTGTTACAACTTGGCTCTGAAATTCATGTTTTTGGCGATCATTTCTATTGTTAATAACTAATTAATGGGATCTGGGAATGCAACAAAAAAGAAGTTTGACAATGATGCAATAATACAGGTTTTAATAACTAGGTTAGCAAACCTTATTTAGAAGATAAATGAATGGCAAAAGTTAAAATTATTATTTAAATTGTCAGTTAAAAACATGCATCACAGTTTTAAAGGATTACTTCCTATTTTAACTTTGACCTACCATTCATGCTTTCCTGTGTAATGAGGGACTATTACCAACATTTTTGGTGGACTCACATTCATTCGTGAAAATAAGAGTCAAGATGTATTCATTTTGAATCAATCTGTGTTTAAGTGGAAAGGAGCGATGGGATGTTTTCTGTCAGAACATAGTTTCGAAATAACCTTTTGAATAAAATGTTGAAATATTGTCCCTTGAGCCATTATTCACGTCTAACTCCAAAGTGCTGTTCAAAGTAAAATTGAATACATAATTTTTTTGTGTTCCAAAAATCTCTCACCTCTGGCCTTGAGATGGCTGGGGGACCAAAATCCATGTAGGTTACACAGCATTCAAAAAGCTACTCTTGATGCACTTATCTGGGGTCAAAGTGCAGGAAACTGAGCCTCATGAGGGGAAATTGGTGTCTAATTGTCTACTGTAAGAGCTCCTCACCAACAAAAAGCCTAGTAATAACATTAAAAGAATTTCTAACCCTTTTCAATCCTCTGAGAAAAACATTCGAGTTTCATTGTATTTGGCACCTCATTTGATATTGAGATAGAGCTCGACAGATGTTTCCTTCAAATACATCTGTCTGGGTTTGTTCTGAGTTATTTGATGTGCTTCTCATTAGGTGGGAAAGGCAGGGTCAAACACTCGTGAGGATTGAAGACTATGAGGGGTGGGGTGGCAGAAAACATGGCAATGGTAAGAAAAAGAAAAGAGTCATGGAAAAGATGCGGATGATGATTGAGACATCCCTCCGCAATTATCCCGGCTTTGTGGTTTGGGATAAGGGCTGATTTGAATATGTTTTAAAGAATTGTCATCTCAGCAGAGGCTTGGTTGGAGTTATTTGTGAAATATGTCACACACAGCCGTTAAATACAACATTCTGTTTTGTGCTGCAGAAAAAACTGATCAACTCTCATGTCTTTATCACTACAAACTTTCACGAGATGCTACTCACCCTGTCGAATATAGAGTGAAGGAAACATCAGCAGAATGGAATGAAGCACCTAATTTATCCTGAATGACTGGAAATGATGTGGAACCCAGGCACACTCCAAACTGCAGTTTCCATTTTAGGTATGAGTTCCCAAAATTAGGGGAGTAGTTATATTTTCAAGAAGTCAGCTTTTACTTGTATGCTCAAAAAAAAGTGTGTGTGTGTGTGTGTGTGTGTGTGTGTGTGTTACTGTTCTTCGGTGGTTAGAGCTTGGCAGACACACCCTGTCTCGTTGCCAGACATTTCTCTAATTATTGCAGGTCACTGGAGTTAGATGGCTGCTCTCTAAGCCTCTTTAACTGGTAAAAGATGTACTGGCTTCACCCGCTGTTCAGCATAGAGCTCTGTCACCTTACTCAAAGATGGGGACTGTTTCATAATCATTTCATTATGGAACACAAAGATTTCAATATCCTGTTTCTACGCAATGAAGGTGGAACTTCTTACCATGTTACACTGAACGTTGCAGTAAGCATTTCCAGCCCACGTTTATGGCCAAGCCTAACTTTCACAGTAATTGCTGCTGCGTTCTTTTTCCCTCGCTCTTTGCCATAGAAAACATTCTTATTAGACGAAGACCAAGTCCTATGCTTGATTCTCTGTGATAAAAGGTATTTACTTTATCTCTTAGAGTTCATAGAAAGGGATTAGAAGCTCAGCTAACTTTTTTTCAGCAATGGCTGCCTTTAATTGGGGAGACAACATGCACACACACACACACACGCACGCGCGCGCGCGCACACGTTAAAATTCATACACCTCATGTTCTGAGTCTCCTGGCAGTCTGCTGAACCAAGCTTTCCTGGTGTTTAGTATTGTCTAGCGGTGAGAGAGAACCTTAGACCAATAAAGATGTCTCTTCCACTCCATTCATAAACCTCTGACTAACTTCATCCTAAACCCAGTGGGGCCACACAAGACTGTGTCTCATCACCTTGTGACCACACTGCCTAAATGTTTCCACCCTTCACCAATCCTCCAGCAACTGCAAAGCTGCATTTTACAACCGTACCACTCCATCCATACAAACCTTACTACATCTCAACACCAAAGCAAAGTGAGACCGAAATACTAAGAAGCATTCTGTAATGCATAGCCATCTTACCATTCATAATTGTAAATGGGCATTTTTGCAATGCCTCAGATGTCGGTAGACCAGTTAATAGACCACTCTGCAGTCATTGAGAGTTCACCATGAGTTAGTTTTATGGCTGTAGATGGCTACTGTGGTGAAGAGCACAGACTATGAAGAGCAATCTGGGCAAGAATGTATGGTCATGCATGTAATTTTAGAGTCAAGCCTTTCTGCCTGTGGACAAGATTTACAATGTCTTACCAACTTCCAGTGCTTTCATCTCCACAATCTTGACAAGCATGCAGCGCTAAATGCTTGTAAAATGACATCACCACAGACCAAACCACATACAAAACATGCCTCTGTGTGTGTGCACGCCCATGTGCACATGTGTCTGCGTGTGAAAGAGAGGGATGGCAATAGGAAGTGCGATGAACAATAATGATGTACGGGTGTGAGTCATGTATTTATATGACATCATCAGCACCAGTAGCCTGGTGTACAATAGAGACGTGGACGAACCTGAAGTCTTTCTTGACCTACTTTATCAGATGACGCACACATGAGTATCAGCAGAGTATCAGATGCACATATATAATAGGAAGATTTAGCTTCTGTCTAGTGAGAAACTACCTTCAAAAAGCACATATAGATAACCCTCGTGGATTTTTATCCTTTGATAATTTTCACTGCTGGTGAGATGAGAGCACAGGGTCAGCTCTTCAGCAGCCCCCCAGGCCCTAAATAAATCACTCTCTCTTGCTTAAGCACACATTTGTTTGACAAAACTGGGAGTCGAATCCAGAATCCCCTTCAGAGGGATGAGATGAAATGAGCTTCACGGCCCCTAACTGTGGTCTCAAAACATGGACAAGATACAAGAATGAAGTTTCAACCTTATGATCCCCTTATGTACATTCTGTTTGCAGACAATGGTGTGTACAAAGAAGCCTGAAGCATAAAAACACAAAGAAAACATTAATAAATCAAAAGCAAAATAAATGTCCGTCAGCAGGTCCAAATCACATCTGGCCTCTCAATTAATGGGGATGAACAGTCTCATACTATTGCATGTAGGCCTACGGTATAAACATCTTAATTCAATGAAAAACTAGGGGCTATATTTCAAGGAAGTAATTGTGTAGCCCCAAAAGACAGAAAATACTAAATGAAGTTCAGCCCATATCAACCTGACAAAACAGTGTCGGAATGACAAATGTTCTGTTTGCATTATATCCTGCGACTTGTTGATGATGTCACGTGTTCCTGCTGCCACGTCGATGGTCTGTGGAGTGTCGGCCACATGTCGGGCGGAGGGCATCGGGTACAGTGAACAGCCTTGGCTTTCACACATTTATTTCTTTTTTTTGTTTGTTAAGAGATGCTTATTGTAGCAACAACTTCCTACTGTGTGTTGCCATCGGGGCCCAGCTCTGGTTTACATTGTGACTGGAAAAAGGAGCTAGAAGAGAAAGGAAGAAATATAGATGTAGGAAGAGGGAGGGTGAGCCACCGAAGACAGACAAAAAGAAACACTTAAGGAAAGAATTACATGGCACAGAGACAAGGCGGCCATTAAAACCAGCTGACAATCCCACTGATTGATTTCACCACATCAGAGATGGCACTGAGTCTACGTCTGGCAGAGCGCAGTATGTAAGTGCAGGATAAAACGCAGCGACAAACAGCTATTTTAAGCCAGCTTCCAGCTTCTTCTGAAATTCTGAAGAGTGCTGAAGGGAAGTGGGCAAACAAAAACAGAGTGATGGGTCTGCACTGTCAAACTGTTTAAAAAGCCCAATTACAGTTAAGTGTCTACAGATACACACACCTACAGACACACTCAGACAATCGGGGTCCAAACTACACAACTAATCAGCATTGCTTCAGTGTGTAGACAGAGATGAATGGTGAGAGGCCGGTGCTGTCAAAAACATTCCATGCTCTGCAGGAAACCGTATGGACTCCATTGGCAATTGTCCTACCGTACAAGTGCTTACAGTATCACAGAGCTGCAAAAAGAAAACCTGTTACTCAAGACCGGCTTTGTTTTTCTTTGTCTTTGACTAGCTCCAGTGTTTACCTTGAGATTGACACACGTTGAAGCGTAAAGGGGGGGGGCTGAGCCTCAATAATGGGCCAGAGGTGGAAGGAAATTGTTGCCGTTGTTTGGAACAACCCCATGGTTGCCATGTCTTTGTTCCACTGTCTGCTCTTTTCAGTGTCAATCTGCTTGGCTCAGGCACGGCGCCAGGATTCCAGTTTTGGATGGGCCAGACCAATTGTGGGTGGGCCTTAAATTAAAACGCTATCAAATCCCTGTTTAACCTAATACAAATGACTGGCTAATATACTGTTATATTATATATATTACATGTGCTTACATAATAAAGATTGTAATAGCTTGATGCTATTTATATGTTGTTGCATTGTAAAACGTTTCGGTGCAAAGGACGGATCTATCCGCGATCGCTCTCCTTGGTTCTGCCCAAAAGAAGAGCGCATTGGAATCTCCATTACGCACCATACCTGGCTGTGCTATAGCGCATCTCTCCTAAGGCCTATAGACTGTAAAAGTGGTCAGGAATCTAATATTTCCCCAAAACATAGTTTAGTTCTGCTCGTATATCATTAGGCCGAATATTTCACAATTCTTTTCAATTGTTTTAAGTTTTCAACAATATACAAATCACAAACACTGCCCGACAGTTTCAATCAATACTCGGCCACAGAACTTCATTGACGTCATCTGTCCTGTAAAACAAGACTCAAGTTATTTCCTTACTTTAGTGTGATGATTCATGTTATAAACATGTTTAATAAAAATAAATAAATTGCATTAACAAGCCCTAAAGCATCATTGACCATAACAAGAGAAAACCATGAGGCTGTTGTCAGCTTGTTACTGACAACAGTAACAAGCTGTTATAGAAATAGAACTGCGCCTGCAGCTCTGTACCGGGTTATGAATTGATTATTTTAATCCATATATCTCATAACGACATAATACAATACAGGCAGAGTAGCCTTCACATACCTTACTGTTATCCTATGGCGGTCCTACACAGTTAAACTCCCTAAAGCAGAAGAAGTGACTTTAGCACTGGTTGAGTTGCGGGCTATATCCATAGGGGCTATATCATCCACTCGCGAGGCAGAGGCAAAGGCACTAGCACCGGCGCTAAAAGCGCTAACATCCTGCGGTGTCCGAGACAAAGATGTGCTAGGTGTTGTGGATCTCAGCTCTCCTTCATCTCCTGGTTGCAGCGATGACTCTGAGACCGTTCGTGCACGTTTAAGGTACCTAAACAACGACTGTTGCAACCTTGTCCTTTACTGGAAATGATTTTCACACTCTCAGATCACTGGGAGCTAGCCTAGCATACCTACAAGCTACATACGATCCGAACCACTGTCTGCTGAACTTGCGCAGAAACATAAAAATAGACATGACCCGTTTTTATAAATTGTTTTTGAAAACTAAACATTTAGACAATTTTAACACAAATTATGAGATTATTTGCCGATTTTTAATAATTCTTCACCAAATTATAATATATTAATTAATTAATGTTTTTTGAGAAAATGTTTTGGGTGGGCCTGTTGAAAAGTGGGTGGGCCTAGGCCCGTCAGGCCCACCCATAACGCCGTGCCTGGCTTGGATCACTCTTGAAACAGTTTGTTTGACAAAAATCCTAAAGAATCCCAAATGTTTCTGTCTTTGCGTGTGTTTGTAGACAGCTACAGATGATTACCTGGGCTTAATATTGTGTCACGGCAGCAGATACAATAGGCTGTGGCATTAGCGTTACTTTCCGAGTTAAAGGTCTGATGTAATATGTCAGTGGTTTGAAAAGTAATTCCCAGATAGCCTCCTGCCTAGTTAACCTTTTCCTGTGGCCCAATTTCTCTCACACGAAGCATTTAATTCTTTGAAATGTGTTATCTGTCCTATTTCGAGCCATAAAATTCCTTCCTGACCACAAATTTTACTTTTGTAAAACACCAGAGCAATTGAAGTGGAGCTACAGTATAACTTTGAAAAGACTTGAAAGTGTGATTTTAGAGTATCTCTGTATGTAAGCTAATCACATCCGTCATGGTCGAGCACCTGGCAAGTTTCAGAGGTAGATTCAACAATCGGATTAATGCATTTTGAAGGTGTGTAGGCCTGATGAGTGTCAAGTCCAACTCAATCCTCCTTCCTGCCTTGCCAATCCCTCCATGAGCCTTTTCTACCACACTAAAGACACAATGATTTTAACCCCTGGCCCTGACTGATTGTGACCAGGTGGTCTCCATCGGCAGTCTGCAGGAGGGATTGTGTGCATGTGTGTATGTGAGAGAGAGAGAGAGCTTGCGCACATATGGAGATGACTCACAAAGAACAATCAAATGGAAAACCACCAACTTTCACTACACACACCCACTTTGACAGACGCAGATGTGATTTGGGAAGCTCACAGGACAGATATATTTGTGTGAGGGTGTGTGAAAGACAGAGAGAAAGAGGCCCTACAAAGTATCCACAGGTGTTTATAGCCATTAACATGTGATTATAGCTTTGTCTCACACTCACACAAGTATGGAAGTGTATTCCTGATGTCTGCGGTTGGGTAAACAGCCATGGAAAATCACTGCCACAATGTTCTCAGAGGCAATCAATTAAACAAAGCCTAACAAGTGCTGTCATACATCTTGAATGGGTAACTCACTGTTACCAGACATTCGCAATTATATTATATGTCAATGCCTACCAGTGCTGGGCAATAGGGAGAAAATCAGATATCACGATATTCTTGACAAAATACCTTGATATCGCGGAGATATTCTAGGGTTGACATGTGGTGCTTTAACAAAATATTTTTACACTTAGATTTTAGATAAATAATCATCAGTAATGTGGACATAATGTCTAAGTGGGGAAAAGGCAAATAATAGAACAGCTAGAACAGTCTGGTAAGTTCAGAAAAGTTCAGCAGCCTTTAAAACCAGTAAAAGACAACACTTATGTCATATCACGATATTACGATATCCAAAATCTAAGACACCAAAGATAAAACTGGAGCCGTTGGTTACGATTTATCTATATGGCAATGTTCCATATAATATATATAAAATCTATGTCAGAATCCCTGGCTTTGGAGTTTTGACAAGTTATTCAGCATGTAAAGTATTCCCGACTCTGGTAAAAGTACTTCGGCCTTATCGTAAATGTGGAATTCATGCTCAGAGTGGACTAAAACGCCTCTACGACTTTTGCCTACAAACCATCTTTACAAACCTTTTCAGTGGAACTGTGTTGCTAGAAAGACAGATTGGGTCCAGTGTACTTCCTGTCAGATAGTACTAAACATTGCATGGAAAGTAAATTTGAATCATTTCAAGTGTTTACGTTAGAAATGTAGGAACGGTGTATACAGAACTCTTTCATAATCTCGCTGCAAAAACCTTGAGTTTGCCAAAAGATGAACAGTGAAGAAATAAAAGTTAAAGCAACTAAAGCAAAATAAGTGGAACTGGAGTGAGGAATAAAAGTGCACAAGTGAAAGGCAAAATGGTGAAAAGAGTTGAATTGAAAATCAGACATTCACAGAGGTATATATCCAGAAAAACATCCATCACAGTCAATTTTGAAGTGGTCGATGAGATAGCTTTTAGACCAAATGACTTCCTCCCTCCTCTCAAGTCGGCTAACTGGAGGATTCATGCTTTGATTATGCTGGTCAACATGTTGGTGAAGAATACAGTACAGGCCAAAAGTTTGGACACACCTTCTCATTCAATGCGTTTCCTTTTTATTTTCATGACTATTTACATTGTAGATTCTCACTGAAAGCATCAAAACTATGAATGAACACATATGGAATTATGTACTTAACAAAAAAGTGTGAAATAACTGAAAACATGTCTTATATTTTAGATTCTTCAAAGTTGGCTGGGTTACATCTAGTTTTAGTCTTTGTGAGGAGGGAGAATCAAATGTAAAAGCTTTCAGGTGATCTCCATATTTACTCAGCTGTCCTGTCTAGACATACACTATAATTCAGAAACCATACCTGAATAGCTTATAAGAACCTTTTCCAAAATTACTTTTAATAAATGCAATGCTATGCAAATTATAATTTAAAAAAAATCAGTCTTTACACAAGGTCTTCTAACCACCAGCAATGGCTATATACTCAATAGGCCTTTCCCAATTCCCAGATTTGTACCTCCTCAACTCCTCAATCCTCCGGCTTGTGACCCGGAAATCAGGACGTCCCATTTTCTAAAATGCGCATGAGAGAGAGAGAGAGAGAGAGAGAGAGAGAGAGAGAGAGAGAGAGAGAGAGAGAGAATCCATGGCACATGGCTAATCCACAGATCAGGCCGGTCGGTTCATATCAATTTACATTCTGATTATTAGCGGGTGGGTGAAATTATACACAATTAACAAGGGAAATATTATTAATGTTCTATAAAATGTGAACATAGCAGAGCTGCTGTTGGACAGCTTTTTTGTACAGTGCATCCCCAGAGAAAGGCTCGAGAAATGGCAGCTTAACTTCATTATTATTAGGGGTGGAACAGTACACAGAAATCACGGTTCGGTTCAGACATCACGGTTAAGTACGAGTTCGGTACAATGGAGGGAAAAGCAAAACAAAAATGCAGAAGGCGATTTTTTTTATTTTTTTATTGTGCATGTCTCAGGCTGTACCACCGTGTCATAGTCTTTCCCCTGAGCTAGCTGCAACAGCCTGAAGTGTGTAAAGTAAGATGTAAACAGTAAACAATAAGTACACCACATCATCTCCAGACTCCATCTGTAACTTGTAAACAAAATAAGACAATCAGCTATAAAACTGAAAATACAGCATCTCTTATTTATGAAAGTGCAAATTACATAGAATAATAACAAAA
This sequence comes from Perca flavescens, assembly GCF_004354835.1. NCBI lineage: Eukaryota > Metazoa > Chordata > Actinopteri > Perciformes > Percidae > Perca > Perca flavescens. The sequence continues at coordinate 17,906,038 of NC_041337.1, forward strand.
AGAAAATTCTACTTAGGTGAGACCTTCCCCCACAAAAGATAAACCACCCGATTGTGTAGATACATGCTGCGTAACATCAGAAGGATACGTCCCCTTCTAACACAGAGTGGTGGCTCAGGTTCTGGTTCAGGATCTAGTCATCTCACGTCTAGACTACTGCAACTCCCTCCTGATTGGCCTGCCTGCATGTGCCATCCAACCCCTGCAGCTCATTCAGAACGCAGCAGCTCGGCTTGTTTTCAACCTTCCCAAGTTCTCTCACACTACACCGCTCTTTTCACTGGTTACCAATTACTTACATACAGGGCCACGAATGGATCAGCCCCAGCTTACATCCAGGACATGGTCAAACCATATACCCCAACCCGCCCACTTCGCTCTGCATCAGCCAAACTGCTCACAGCGAGGGAGAACTAATCTCTCAGCGAAATCCCCAGTGAAATCCTGTTCACTGTCCTGGCTCCCAAATGGTGGAACGAGCTTCCCATCAACATCAGGATGGCCGAAAGCCTACACATCTTCTGCCGAAGGCTAAAAACACATCTAGTGATTGGTACATCTGGGTGATGGCGTCAGATATGTGTTAGCATGTTAGATGTATTTCCACTTACATACCCAACAACTGCTGAACAACGCCAACACACAGTCCTCAATCTTAAAGAGGCTGGCGGGTCCTCTAACTCTTGTGGGTCACCACCACTTGCCATACTCGTCCATTGACCCGACAAAAAACGGCATACATAGGCGCCAATCAGAGCTTCAGAGCTAAGGCGAGGCTACAGATTAGGTGTTCCTAAAGAACCTGCGTATCTAACAGTAGTTCCACATTACATTAGTTCCGCATTGCATTACTTAATTTGCACGCAAGTTTTATTTATTTTTATACCGTGTATTCTCTGTGTAAATTCATGCACCGAACCGTGACGCCCATACCGTTTCGGTTCATTACAAATACATAACCGTTCCACCTCTAATTCGGATTATTTCAGAGTCTAAAGGTCTAGTTCTGTTTCCCGTCAAGTTTATAACTAAGCCTAAAGTTAGTTTAGCTACTTAAATTTCCGACGATAACAGCTGACATTACTTTGCACATGGAAAGTAAAGTAAATTGATATAGAAAACATTCATACATTAATACAATAGGCTACATCATTTAACAAGCAACTGTAGAAAGGGCAGGCAAATGTCTCTAAATTGGAGAAAATAGGCTTATTAATAATAATTAATAATAGAGTGTGTTTGTGTGTAGGCCTATAATATACTGTATATATTTGTATAGTTCTTTTCATACAAACATTTGTAATGTTTTGCACTAAAATAGCCTATAACGTTATAGGCCTATATATACTGTGTATGTAGGCTATATTATAAATATAGGCTGTGTGTGTGTCTGTTAAAGGAACACGCTGACTTATTAGGAATTTAGCTTATTCACCGTAACCCCCAGAGTAAGACCAGTCGATACATACCCTTCTCATCTCCGTGCGTGCTGTAACGCTGTCTGACGGTTCCAGCATTAGCTTAGCCTAGCACAGATCCTGCAGGTAACTGGTTCCAACGAGCCTACTGCTCCAAATTGTGACAAAAGTGACAAAATAACGCCAACATGTTCCTATTTACATGTTGTCATTTGTATAATCACAGCGTGTACAAAAACCAACGTAACATGAGACACAGCCGTCTTCTGACAGTAAACAAACCGGGAACTACATTCTCAGACAGGCTTCCTGCGAGCATATCACTCCGCCCAAGTACTATATTCTTCCGCTTGAGAATATAGTTCCCGGTTTGTTTACAGTTAGAAGACAGCTGTGTCTCATGTTACGTTGTTTTTTGTACACGCTGTGACTCTATAAATCACAACATGTAAATAGGAACATGTTGGCATTATTTTGTCACTTATTCGGAGCAGTAGGATTGCTGGAACCATTCACCTGCATGTTCTGTGCTGGCCTGATGCCGCTGGAGCCGTCAGACAGCATTACAGCACGCACGGAGATGAGAATGGTATGTATCGACTTGTCTAACTCTGGGGGTTACGGTCAATAAGCTAAATTCCCAATAAGTCGGCGTGTTCCTTTAAATACAACAAATTAAAATGTATGACACCCTTTCATTCTTATCACATTATGCCATGTTGTGAATTGAATTCAAAGTAAATATAAGTGGTCATGAACATTTTTATTCTTATCAGACAGAGATCATAAAATACAGCATATGGAACAGCTGATGCAGCTGTGCCACGCGTCGTATTTAATTGCTGTCGCTTTTAAATGATGGCTGTGAGGCAAAGACGTCTCATGTTTGTTAAATGCCTGTTGCACAAACTGGGAATTGGGAAAGGGCTAATGCAGACTGTGTGCGCCTGAGCAAGACAGACTCTAATAGGTGGTAATTGTCATGTCCCCCCCTTTATTTTTAATGATGTCAGGGTTATTACAAGAGAGCCATCCAAGCCCTTGGTTTTAGGTTGCATCTGTGTGTCTTCTTGTTCAGATGAGTGTGACCAGGGGCAGTGACATATGCTGAATAAAATATTATCCACATATGGATACACAGACATGGGCTTGCACACGGTGACCCAAGCACACAAAAGCAATGTGGTCTATGCGGGTTTCGGCTGCAGTAGCCTGCCAAAGTTCATCAATCACATTTGTAATAGAATGTTGATTAGTGTTCCTTGATGTTTCTTTAAACACACGGGTGCATGCCCTCATGACAGACAGACAGACAGACAGACAGACACACACACACACACACACACACACACACACACACACACACACACACACACACACACACACAACCACTTTGACACATGCTAAATAAACCATTGGACTCTAGTAAACCAATCCTGCCCACATATGCTGAGCACAGCATGGACGGCACGATGCATTGTAGTGCTGTATGACATTCAGCGGGCTTGAGTTTCAATTTAGAAACCATAACACAGGTCGGATGGGGTGGGGGGTTGGAGCCGTTGGGGGGGTTGTTGCTGTTTTCCCAGTTAATCTAAATCACATAGATTTTTGTCACCACTGATTTTTCTGCAAGCAACATTATTGTTTATCCAGAAAGCCCATTTGACTCAAGAGGCAGATAACGTTGACAAAAGCATGCCGTTTGATATGCCAGGTGATGTGCTGAAGTTGCATAAGAACTTTGGAGTGCAGACTCAAACACACTCGGTCCCATCTGGAGGAATGTTGCTGGAGATGAGGGGAGATTATGAGGGCTCGCAAGGCAAAAGTGAATATAAACATGGCCCATAATGACAAATTATAAGATTTCTTTTAGAAAAGCAACCCCACCTTGCTCTTTGTTCAGTGTGACTGATTACCTTTAATTGCATAAATAAACTGTTTGTCTTTATTGCTCATCATACTTTTATTAACCCAGACTCTGTCAAAATGGTTTTAACACCTCTGTAATGAACGTGCAGGCTGTCATGCTTTACCGTAAGGCTTTCAGGCATGACTAGTGGTGATACAGAATACTACAATGCTAATGACACATAGGGGATCTTGTAAAGCTAAGGGACTACAAGGCCTGCTTAGCCACAGTAATGTCATTACTGCCCAATTTAGCGAAACAAGCAGAACTGTGTCAAACCCCACTGCTTTGTGGGTACTGTAAATGAATATCCTACAGTGGAGACTTGCTACTAAAACCAGATTGCTGCAGCCCAATGTAAATGGCTGTGATGGTAATATAATTACTTGCAATTGATATGTTGTAATTGCTTGTTGGGAGTTCTGGTTAATTCATGGAACATTATATTTATATTGTGTAAACGTTCCCATGGCATCATCACAGATAATTACTTTACCTTTCAGAAACATGCTACAAATGTGAGTGTATGATTGTCTGCATGCATGTAGCCAAGCATACATACTGGACTAATGAAAGAAGGTGCTAGCTGCTGCCGCTGACTAATCCCCATGCTGTTAAGGTCTCACATAATGAGCTGCTGTGCGTTTCATTAATTCAACTCATAAAGAAAAGGAAACAGAACACCACAGATCCCATCATGCTGCCCTGTGTTAGAAAGCTACTTTCTTAACCACTAAGTTAACATGTTGCTTTTCAGATGCTTGTTGCAAAATCAAATGTGTAAAGCCGACTTCTGGGCAGCAAATAAATATTGATAAGAATTAAAACAACAGATGAAAATCCTCTTGATCAGGTATAGTCATTTTCTGACTTGACAGCTGTGTGCAGATTACAAGCACAGCTCCAGACACAGGTGCATGTTTGGTGTCTCTGACTCTGTGACATAGTGATGAAACCTGCCCCCAGAGACGCCTCTGGGTCTGACCCTGCATGATTTACCTTTTACGCACACACATGCACGCATACATGTGCACACAGCATCTTGCATCTGAAGTTTCCACTTGATTGCTGTCCAGAGTTTTTTATGGATGCATGGGTGATGGGAGAGTCTAGAGGAATCATAGTACATAATCAAATCACAAATCAAGTTCTTTTTAGGATTTCTTTAGGACTCTTTGGGATCCTTTTAGTACTCTCGTCAGTCCTTAAAAGACCATTTAGGTCTTAGTTTATTAGAATGGTATGCACCAGTGGACTTGCCTTCAACATTGCGCTAAGTGACCAGGTTTCTCGATTGCTTTATAAGGCAGGGAAAAACCAGTTTATGCCTTGTTTATGATTTAGGAGTTGGGTGGAGGTAGTGATGAATTTAGTGGATTCTTTGAGGTAAACACCATGTATACCAATAGGTCTATGTCCAACAGATACATTTTCATTCAAATGTCATCCTTTGCTTTTAGTTTTCTAGCTATCTAGTGTATGCTGTATGATTGCACACAATTTGTGTTTGTGTCTCAACAAACAAGTGTTAATCATCTGTTTACATGTCAGACAGATGAAGCCAGCACTTAAGATTCCTGTCTTGCGTCATCAGTTGGGGTCAAGGCAGTCCTTTTATATTCATAAAGCCGAAGTAAAAAACAGCCGCATCCTTAGGCAGAAATTCCACCTGTTTGGAAGGCAATTGGGCCTGTGTTTGAACTGTAAAAATTCCTACCATTGCTCCAGAACACATTAGGCCCCCAGGGTCCATTTTTATAACACATCCAACCTGACCTTGCTCTGACTCAGGAATTTTATTAAAAACACTTTTCACACGCAATGAGAAATTGCTGAGAAAGAAAAATCCACAAAATAAAAGGAAAGAAGCAGAAACAGATGAAGAAAGAGAGCAATAAAATGAGAATGTAACAATGATTGAGAGAAGGAAAAGCTGCAATTATGTTTACTTCTGATGGGCTGGAGATCACAGCTTAAATGTCTCTTGTCCTAAACCTGAGTCCTTATTTAACCAACCAAACAGTTGTACTGCAGCATTGAGTAGAGGGTCCAATCTTAGCCATAACCATATCTTGAACCATAGTTGACAGTTTAAAAATATAGTTTGTGTCTGTGATTTGTGAATTAATTTACAGGCTATTACACCTCCCTTCCACAAAGGGATTGTGTGCATGGGCCGGAGCGGTTCTTAAAAGGAAGCTATTATGCTTTTCCTTATTTTCTGTCATAATGTTACAGTGTCGGATGTTCATATTAAACATGGCCAAAGTTTAAAATAATGCAGTGAACCAATGTAAAAGTAATCCCTGTGAGCAAAAATCTCTGGTTCTGAACACTCCATTTCCAACAGTTTAGATGTCAGATTTCAACTTGTGCCGGATTTCTTTATATGGTCATCTGCTCCAGGCACGTTACTGAAGTGTTTACATTACATACACTTCTACGTGTAGCTACATGCTAACGTCAGGAAAAGAAGTAATCTGTTTTGACGATGTTAATTTCTCCCCAATTTCAGGTCACATTCCTGCTGAAACATGTCTGGTTGTGTAGTTTTTGGTTTAGAAGCCTTTATCTGTGATTTTTGCTGCTATACTACTCTGTTACAGTTATTCCCCCGGCTGCAATGACGGACAATACAGGGACAACAAGAGAGCTGATGCGGGAGACCTGGCAACGTTGACCAATAAGAGCAGACAGGGCTTTTTCGGGAAAAGGCTTAAAGAGACAGGAACTATAGCAGAGTGTCTTAGACAGTGGGTGAATACAGGTTTAATTTTTATTTTACGTTAAACGGCGTAAACATGTTCTAGTAGAAACCCAAAATAAAATTGGCATAATAAGTCACCTTTCAGAAAATCTTAAGCGTGGAACTGGGTGCACGTTCTGTTTACACACAAAACTCTGCATGCACACAGATGATAGATGAGGCCCCTGATGTAGAGGATTTGATATATGAGAAGAACACAAACTCAACCCCAACCCACCTGTCCATCTCTACCTGTCTGCTGAAACAAGATCCTTTGGAGAGATGCAGAGAAAGAGAGAAAAAGGCAGAGAGAGGGGACCAAGATTCTGTATACCAATCTATTACAAACATTGTACTCCCTGCCCACTGTCCTTCCACATGCCCACCCCCCTCCTACCGCACCCATCTCACCCAGGACGGGGATCAGGTGTCTCCCTTTGAAATCTAGAATGGGATCAAACAGGATGTAGGCATTCGATAGGGCAGCCCCACTGCCACAAGGACCCTTAATGAAGGAGTAGCATGACTGGGATCTGGGCTGAACAGTGTGTGTGAAGAGAAGACTATGAGAGAGAGAGAGAGAGAGAGAGAGAGAGAGAGAGAGAGAGAAGGAAATTTACAACTACATGCTGTACAGTGTACAGCTGGTGTGTGCTTTGAGTGTCTGGGGTATATTTTAGAGCTAATAGGCTGACAGGGAGGCTGCTTGCTTCTCTTTAGCTTAACATTTGTGGCAAAGCTGAACTTGCAGACACACATCTGGAGCGTATTGGCTATTCATGGATTTCACAGTGTAGAGTCATTCTAGGAATGCATTAAAAGAGCAAAAGACAATCTGCAACTTGGGAAAAGTTGCAAATCCCCACATAATGAAAGAATTTGAAGTTATTTTTCACAGAAAATTGATAATAAATTACTTTCTTTGGATCAACCTGTACCATCACAAACCCCTAAAGTCTTTGTCCAGCCAGCCAGCCTCATAGCTCAAAGCAAATCAGTTGGGCTTTGCTTGGAGTTATATGAATGCAAGCCATCAAGGGAATATGGGTGGTATGGGCAGTGGCCAAAAAGCTACATAACCATATATTGAAATGAATGTTGTTTCTGTTCAAGTCTCTCTGCTGCCCCCAGTAATTGTTTTCAGATTGGTGTTCTGGGAATTTTCAATTTTTTTGCTGAACTAATGGTTCTGCTAGTCTACGTTGTAATTTAGTTATTGTTGTGCGGTCAATTACAGTGGCATGTTACTTTCCAAATTATAGCTGTGGAAAGATGAAGAGATACAGACATCATATTTAGTTTGTATTTTATGTGGAGAAATATTGTTCTACCCAGTCAGAGTTGTACTCTGGAAAAATGTATACGTGTCTGAATCGTTCTTATGCAATGGTAGACTGTCAAAGATCTACTTTTTATGTCTAATTTGTTGGTGATATGTTATTTATTTTTCCATTTTATTATTTATTTATTTTAATTTTATTTTTGGCACCTGTGATACTCAACCGTTTTATTTCAGACTGAATACTTTACCTGTTGAACTTTTTGAATTTCCCTTCAGAACACAAAACAAGAGTTTCTTGCAAAATGTAATGTGCAAAATAATCGTTTTTCTCGATAACACTGTTTTGTGATCGTTAGGAGCGAAAATAAATAGTAATGCTTGTGGGGACTATATTCTTATCTTCATATGGAAGACAAGTCTCCACATGATGATGCATACACATTTTGTCCCCACAATATAATGAATTGCTCACACACAGTCTTCTTAGAAATGCAATTGAAAGTGTCATGGCAGGATGCCAGATAACCTAAAGTTGTTCTCTTTTTTTAACCTAGCACAGGTCACATTCATACAGTGTTTCTTCCTTCTTTTTCTAAGCATATGAATTCTAATGTTTGACAAATGTTGCAAAAGAGGGGGCTGGGGGCTATTGTAATATGATAACTGAAAAGATAATTGTCATGTTGTTTAGATTTTTACACAAAGTGAGCAGACTCTGCTGGTGATCACTGCTGTATTATCTTCATGTGGTCACCAGGAGCAATTGAAATCTTTGAAACCTCAAAGTTTACCTGACTGTACAGACTATACACACACACACACGCACACACACACACACACACAAGCACAGACCATAAAGGTGCTTTAGACTACACACAGAGTGCAAGTCGCAGACAAGTTCTCACATTTCCCAAATGCTTACATTCCACTTGCTAGCTCGTTCTGCCCCAGTCTCAGTGTCAGTCTCCTGAGTTTACACAGTCAGACAACCAAGCCGTGAGATGACAAGGTGACATGCAAGGCTTTACAGCTCTGATTGATACTCACACAGAGATGAATCACATGGTATTTGGGTCTCTGGACATACACTTGTAAAGCTGGGAAATCTCACTAAGACATACACCTTGTGGGAGCAGAGACAAGGGAGACTTTAAAGCCATAAAGAGTCACTACGGAATTCACATGGCTGGACCGATTCACCAAAGATCAGAATAACCGCTCTAAGCGACCAGTGCTGCTGTTAAATCTACTGTTACTTCCCAGCCAGCAAGGCCAACTGCCCACAGACTTGTTTCATAAAGATGACAGCTCTCTAATTCACTGTGTATACATACAGAAAGTACACATGTATTATACAATAAATCCCTCCTCACCTAGCTATTAACATGGGCTTTTTTTTCCACCGTGGCCTTTCAGCCTGTCAGATTAGGCAAAATATACTGTTTGCATTATAGGGGATGTTTAGTTATTAAAGTGGAAGAGGAAGTTCCGGCTCCGTCTTACAGTAAAAGTGCACACAATAAACTGATAGTGTTTGCACATGTGTGTGTGTTTGTGTGCGTTTGTTATCTATTCATCAATCTCAACTTCTCATATGTCATATTTAACCCTGACATAAAATGCATTCTGTGTGTCTTCTCGAGTGCAATGAGAATAAATATGGCTGATCTCTATCTGCCTATCTTTATGAGGACCAGCTGAAATATTAGACCTTACGATTCGGGACATTTTAAGCAGTGAGGACATTTTGGCCAGTTCTCACTTCTTCGAAAGACAGGTTTAAACAAGGTTAACATTTAAAGTTAACACTTTACATGAGTACATTTTTGGGGTACTTTACTTTAGTGTTTCCATTTTGCGCTACTTTCTTCTGGTCTACATTTCAGAGGATGGTATTGTACTTTTCAGTCCACTACATTTATATGAACCACCTCCACCTCACCCATCTAGAACAGCAAAAGGCTGCTCACACATTAATGCATCATTAGTAAAAATCCTATTCTGCTCAGGGTGGGAATCACCAGAGGCCTCACAATATAGCATCACTATACTTGTGTCGCGATACAATATTATTGTGATTTTAAACATATTGCACTATTCTGCGATGTATTGCAATTCATTGCTTTTTTTCCAACTTTAAAATTTTCCCAATTTCAAATGATGTCCTCAAAGGAAAACTTTGTCAACATCTGTTTTTATCTAAAGAGATACGTTTCTCTGTTTGTTCATCTCACTTAAATTGTATTGCCGCAAAATGGGATTGTCAAGCAGACAAACTGACCAACACATATATAATAAAAGATCGATACTTGCTGTCTGTGTATCGATACAGTATTGCCACGGAAAATATCTCGATTTTTTTCTCCCCACCCCTACTACATAGTTAGTACTTTTACTTTTGATGCGTTTTAGTACATTCTTGAGTGCATGACTTTTACTTGTAATGCAGTTTTTTTACATTGAGGTATTGCTACTTTTACTGAAGTAAAATATCTGATACTTCTTCCACCACTTCATTTTGGCACAGGTTGGGATAAGGCATATAAAGGTTGGGGTCAGGGGGTGCTCACAAGTATAGTCCTATATCTGTGTGTGTACACGTGCGTATGCTTGACTATGTGGTAAGTCAATAAATAGTCCATAATAACCTGACAATGATGATGTTGCTGATAAAGCTTCTAGATCATATTTTCAGAGCTTGGGAGAAAACATTGTAGCTTCAGTGTTTGCTGCCCCCAGGTGGTCAATATTAATACTACAGAGAAGCCCAATGAAAACAAATATGCCAATTAAACCCAAAAGCGGCAACATCATTTGCAGGAAATATTTGTTTTCAGGATTTTACAGGAATATGGTATTCACAATATTTAACCTGTACATGAATGCTTCGACATATTAAATCATAATCATCCATTATCTTGTATTATCAAAATCCACAGTGTCACTTCTACTCCCTGTCTGGTAGTTTGAGACAGACGGCTGTTCACTGCTATCTAGATCAAGCTCCCCTATCTTCATTGATACCCACCACCCCTCCTCTGCTCTCTCGGTCGCCTGGCTCTCTCGGGAGCAGCCATGGTGCACTTGTAATAGGCAGCTCTGGAAACCCAAACCCTTATTACCTCCCTCATTACTTGGTGCTGCACAATGGGGACCTGTTTCCTGGCTTTCACCCCTTCCCCAGATAACACACACACACACACACACACACACACACACACACACACACACACACACACACACACACACACACACACACACACATGCACCTCATGCCCTCGCCCGTCTCTCTCTTTATTCCTGCAGGCTCTCTCTTTCTGGTCCAAGGCCTTGGTGATCAGGTGTCCATTCTTTGTCTGCTCTTTTATACTGAAGTACAAAGGCGGGCTGTCTCCCTCTACAGCTCTTTCGTTTATTCATCTCTTTAAAAAAATCAACTCCCTTCATTATTGTTGCCTCTCCTCCCTTTTAACGTCATAATTTTTGTTATTTCACAATATTGTCTCTTATTCTCTCAGTTTTTATGATGGAGAGTATGTGCAGCACTTTCCACTTCATATCTTTACTTTTGGTACCCTGTTCAGTTACCTTTACAGACCACTGGGGGGCAGCAGTGGACGGTATTTCAATCTCAGTGGAAAATGGTGTCTGGAACAAAATTTGGACAACAATTTATCTAAGTGTCAGTCTGAGCCTTTGTGGTTTATGAAGCCCTAGATCTTCTTCCTAAACTGGATCATTATTTAGCTCTGTAGACTGAACTTGTCTTTTCTGGTGTCATGCTGTATTTGGCCTAAAGTTTTTAAATGATCTGTTTAGGAAGTTAAGTGTGAGTTGCCAGTTGTGTGTTGTTTAGGGTGACAGTAACTACAGATGCTGATGCCTCTGAAGTCTTTTTAAAGGGGTGATAGAATGATTATATAGGGTATTTCACACTGTTCCTTAATAGCTACAGCAGCATGCTCACTACTCAAGTAACTGCACTCGTGTTACATAGGTAAGCTAACACATACTTTTATGTTTGTTCTGCTTCATAAGTGTGACTCTTGAACACTCACCTGTTAGTAATAAAGTAGTAAATTAGTGAAGGCCTTGTTATGACAACAGGACAAAACAGCTGAACATGTAGATTGCTGGTCTTGATCATGATGTGCACATTAATGTGGACGATCTCCACATAAGGGACAAAAACTTCAGTTATGTGAAAGAGATTTAAAACAAACAAGATTCTTTACTGTTTTTTTCTTTCCCTTCCCTGTTAAATGTGGACATCTACAAAATGTGGCAATTCACATGTTTATAGAAATGTGAGGTGTGGGTTTGTGTACGCATTATTGTATTAAACTTGTATATCTAGAGTTTTTTTTGGACATTAACAGTAAGGTGATAATTTTACTTAAAGTTAATTACTGAGGTTGTAGTGGGTGTTGGCGGTGTACAGTTTTAATGTACAAATGTTTTAGTATTATGATTGTCTACCTACATGAGAATATTAGGAACACAATGTAAACAAAAACTGAAAATATCTAAGTATAGTTAAAGAGAAAATCTATAGCAAAGCTGTTGGATTGCATTAGATTGCCCTACCTAATAAAGTGCTTGGTCAGTGTTTATTAAATAATTTAAATGATAAAAATGATCTCTAGTTTGTTACAATCACCCAGCATTACTTCATCTCATTATTTATACACATACTGTTTAAGGTGTGATGCTATTAAAATTATTATATAGAGGGAATCTGAATTGCGTAGGTAAAACATTTTCTGATATAATTGTTTTTCTCCTTGCTCTTTTTCCTCTGTAAAGGAAGCTGATGGTACAGATGTTGAGAGGGAGCTTGAGAAGTCACCTTTGGTATCTACAGCATCAATGTTAAGGGAGGTGATACCACCACTCCTCCAGCCGATGTTGGAATTGTGATTCAGGGTGTTGAAGTTCTGCACAACTTGGGAGACATTGCCTCTGCATGTGCCCTCAGTTATCCTAACAGACTAAAAGCCAACTTTGAAGTACTTCAAAAGCTCTTCCTTCAAATGGATTCTTGCAGACTTTCAACCAAGGTACAGCTGCTCAAGAACTAACTGTACGAATGAGACAATCACTGATTTGGATCCTGAATTTTCCATAGAACAGGAGAAATATTTTGGGTCGAAACTGAATAAAATGATTACCTGTTTGAAAATAGAGCAGAGAAACTACACTTGAGGAAAACAACCAATTTTTTTGCAAACTTTTGAAAAACTTTTACCATACATGAAAAGTGGTAGTTGAGTGGCACTACTAGAGAAGTGATCTAGAATTGAGAGACCATGCTGCGCAGAAACGGTTGATATATAACTATGGATATTTTGTGGATGTTTTAACACTAAGCTGCATCAAAAACAACTGCAAGGAAGTTCAATCATATGACCATCTTTTATATACCCATTAAAGAAATACTACTTTAACAGAGAGTAGATGTTTGTTAAAGTGTTAACATCTAAAATAAAGTTTCCAGTGGCAAGGCTGTTAGATGGAGAGACTATTATTTTGTTGTAAACAAATTTGAAAACTGTAAAAAGTATTAATTATTTATTAGACTGTAAAAAGTATGAGTTATTTATTCAAAAGTGTGAATTATTTATTAATTTGCAGTCTATCAATCAATCAACTAATATTTGCAGCTGTAATTCCATGTGTTACAAATGTGTACATGCATTTAAATGTTACTTTATCGTATACAATGTTACTGTAGTGTATAGAATTGCACCAAAATATTACTGAAACACTTCTGTGTTGGTGAATAAAGGAAATAAGAAAACTATGTTGGGTGTACCAAATTCATTTGTGTGGAACCTGTTGACAAACTTGAATTATGTCAAATTAAAAAGTAAAAATTAGTAGATAGTAATGTTTTTATTAAAAAAAAATTTTCTTAAATGTATTATTTAATGACTACAAATAAGATATATGCTGAATTGACAAATGTAAAATAGTAGCCTGTACATATATTTTTTAGGTTAATATAACATAACTGACTTAATTTGGTTAAGTTTTACATATCTCTTGTTGATGAGAAGTAAAACATTTTAATTAGCTGAATTTACAATCATTGCTACTGTAACATAAGTTAGTTAAATTAAATGACCTTAATATTTTTGCTTTTAAGTATTAAGAATAAAAACACGTGGAACCTGCTGACATAATAAATGTAATTAAAGTCAATGATTCAATTTTTTTTTAGTGCATGGTGGGGCCTGAGTGTCCCACATGGAGATAGACTGACACAATGATGAACATGGTGATTGGAGTGTGTGTGTACATTTACTGTATGGTTGAGACAGTAACCCTCTCACTGAACTTTTAGCACAGTATCTTAAAGGGGTGATAGAATGCAAAACCGATTTTACCTTGTAATAGTTGAATAACGACAGTTTGAAAACGGGCAAATCTCAACGAACCTCCTTATTTGGCTCTAGTCTAGTCTCTTTGTCACGCCCCAACATTTACATAGGCTATACCACTGATCTGAGATCATTGTTTAAACAAACGATCGGGGAAATAAACGCCTCTTGTCCGAGTCTCATTGATAGAGCCCGCAGCTGGATGGAGCTCTTATCAATGAGAGCTAGCTAGTCTCCTCCTAGACCTCCTAGAACAGTATTATAATAAAATGTTTTATTAAATTCAGGTGACATTACCTGGTAAATCATTCTTTTCTCAGGCCTAAAATCCACACAGATTTTTCATTATATGGCTGTGAAGTTGGCATTAAATTTCATCCTAGTTGGTATTAAAAAAGTCTTAAATTTAACTTGAAGAATCCTGGGGGTACCCTGTATGAACTGTACCGAATGCAATTTATTATCACTTCTGTTAAGACATGTCCACAATCTTTCACACTACAGAAGGTTTTGACTGAGCGTGTTAACATAAAATAATTTATAGCACAAAACCCGGAACCAGTTTCCTCGCATATTAGTGTCATGATTTGTGTGCGTCTAATGGTAACCACTATTTGGCAAGGCCACTAGCCATCATTGATGCGTTGTTGCTAACAGAAGGCACAGACGTGTCTGAGATAGATAAAACCGTGTTTATTTATTGTTATTGTAAAAACATTTTTAATTTTGAATTTAAATAAAAAAAGCTTTCACTGAAAAGTTATGTTTCTTTATTAGTAGCCCTTGAATAAAAACAGTGAAGTCTTGCAAACTTGATTTTATAGATTTGACTTGGTGTTGAATTGCATATTAACAATTAAAAAATAATCCCCCTTTAAGCACTTTTGGCCTGAAATAATTAAAAAGAGTGTAAGGTAAAGCTTTTCTACAATATGATTGCTGCAGTAGAAAAGAACAGCAATGGTTAGTTGTGGGATGGTACTGAAATATTGTTTTGTTCATCAGGAAAAGAGAACATTAACTATACTCCCTTTACTTTGCTGTTTTCATCTTGTTGTACATTAAAAACTAATAGGGTGCGATCGCAAAAGGGGTGTGATCTGTATAGGTAGATGTGAACAGTTTATGACTTGGCCTGAAAAAAGATTTTTTTTTCACTTTAATCCCTGTGTTCAGCGGCCGTAGCCAACAACGGTGAGTTATTTTAACCCATGAGAGGGGGGGCTGTATAACGGAAAGAGAGGACCGTGAGTTTGCAGTGTGTTGTATTGTTGCCGTAATTGTAAGCCAATAAAGTGTGTATGTCAGTCGGGTCGAAAAGGACGGCAAGGTAGTGGTATTTTTAGCGGTTCCTATCATAATTCTAAGATGAGTAAATGTGTCTGTCTGGCGTGTGGAGAGGATGGTGAGGTTGTATGTTTTTTAGTGGTTCCTACCATAATTCTAAGCCATCAGTTGGGTACAGAGCTCCGCGTGAGCATGGGCTTTCATGACTGTCAATATAGCCAGCATCTAACGTTAGCTACTCCGCTGTGCTGTGGAGTAATATCTGGCTATGTGAGACAAGCGTCAAGCAACATTGTTGGATGCTCCGGTCTCAGCCTGGCAACCAACGTGAACTTCAAGTCTGGTGAGGAGGGGGCTGGGGAGAAGACCCTCTCCAGTATTTTGAATTTGTACTGCAGTAACTATTTTAAATACTAGCTGTCAGTATTACATATTGCACCTTTAAGCACTGGCTCCTTGGCTTAGGGGCAAATGACTAAGGCTATGTTCACACATGCCGTCTTTCTTTAAACTGCCAGCGTTTTACATTATAATCCTATGGAGTAAACCGTGTTTTCAAAAAAGTCCTGAGCGCTTTTTGAAACGCCACCACCGACTTCTTTTTTGCAGCTCGGAGTGTCTTTTTGAAGTTGAAAAAAGTTCAACATTTCTGAAAAAACGTCCTACGTCAAGCGCTTTTTTGACAGCCGACCAATGACAAGCAGAGTAGCCAGATCTGTCTTTTCCATAACAACAAGATAAAATGGACTCTGAGCACAGCGAGTTATATGCTTATACGGTATGACCGGGTGTTCCCTGTACAGGGAACTCGCTTTGTTTTAACGTTAGCAGCACCACTCTCTCTCTGTTCTTTCTCTAGCTCGCTCCACTGCTTTGTTTTATCCAACATTAGCACCGCTCCAAATAGCGCTCTAGTTAGGATACTGTAGCAGTAGCTGTTGTTATAGCAACAAAGGACGCTCTCGGCCGCTTTTTGGAATAAAAATGCTTCTTTTTTTTCACTACAAAAGAGCCCTAGTCAACTTTTTCTTGTCAAAAAAGATGCCAAGTGTGAACATAGCCTAAAGGTGCATTATAAGTCATGGATCAGGAGATGATGGAACATGCTGGTTTCCAGACTGCAGTCATAAAGGCAAAGTGCATTTTTTTTAAATTGATATCAGATGTACACAACAACAAAAAAGTATGAGAAAGGCTGAAGGCAAAACCCATTCAAGGACTGAGAGAGTAAGATGAACTGCTAAATATGTCTGTTGAAAGACTATGTACTTAAGCTAGGTTGCACTGGTCGTATTGCACTTGCAATCATTTTATGATGTGCTCCATAAAGTGCAAAGGATTTTATGTCAGTTTATGCATGATCCCAAAATACTGTTTAGCAAAGGATTAAATATATGTATCTTCTCGTATTTATACACTGAAGCCTTTGGGGCTTTACTAAGGGTTAAAAGGGAAGTTGAAAGGATAAAACTTCAGTTTCAATATGGTTTTGCAAAGCTTTTCCTGTCAGACAATTGACTTATTTATTTAAAGAAGGGCTGCTTCATTGTCAGTTTCACTGCTGTATTTCCATAATAAAGTGGACTGAAAGATTAACTTGATTGTGTAGCTCTCTTACAGAGTGACTCCAGCTGGTTGCCTGAAGCATTATTCCACCATGTGTAATCATGGCAAAAACAAAGGTGAGCTATGTTTTACCACCCTCAACACACACACATGCAAACTCTCTATCTCCCACTTGCACGCACACACGACACGTGGAAAGAGGATGTTTCATCCAACAGTGCTCTATGGTCACCTACAATCCTGAAAAACAGTAAACTCGGTCTTGAAGGAAAGACTGGTGAGTTGGTTTACCACAGCTGCACATGTGGACTGGTGTGTTTTCACACACATGCTGTGTTGGATTTACAGTGCAGAGCTAATCAGAAATGTCAAAACGAATGAACTAATTACTGCTTTCATAATCCCATATTTGGATTGACCGTATTCAAAAATACTTTTAAGTAAATCAAAATCAATGCAAAATGAAATGTAACCCTAAAGAAGTCAGAAATATACATATAGGCACAATGTTTTAAATTTTTTTTCCTGAGAGATACATTTCATCTCCATTGTTTCAAACCTGACGATCTGACAAATCAAAAAGAATTGATGAACTTGAGCATAAATTCTTATGGAAAAACCTTCCCGCATGTCTGTCTTTTGTGCATACACCTGTTAATGATTACGTGGCACATTTCCTTTTGTGCCACAGGCGTCTAATTACCAGCTTCTTTCCATCCCCTGCGTTGCCTTTTGCTAGTATAAAGTGATCATATAAAGGCTATACATGAGCTCAATGTGTTCAAGTTGCTAATTGCATTCTAATGACTAAAGGTTTGCCAGGAACCTTTTGTGTTTCAAGCATTGCTATAATTGAAAGGGCAGGATGTGGTGTTGTGAGTGAAGGAGGGAGACCCACAAATCAAAAAGAACAAGAAAGACAATCTTGTGGAATTTGTGTTAAAATCAAATGAAAAGTGATCAACCATCCTTTGCACTTAAGATATATACTTAAGATAACAAGATAGGATGTTTACATATGCTTACTTGGTGTGAGAGAGTGTGCACTGCCACCTTTGAATTATCAGCATTTACTCACAGCTTCCAGAGCATGTGAAGGGAATGGCCAAGGGAAGAAAGAGGCATGGGGGACAGATGGAAGCAGTCAAGAAAAGGTTAAAAGAGGTAAATCAGCATGTAAAACCTGGCATTACATTTTTAGCACAGAACACCCTTTTACAGAGAGGGAGACACACACCTTATGACCCACACCCTCTTTTTCAACAAGACTGTTATTTTTTCTTGAGCTGTTTGAAATGTGCCACAACCCACTGCTCTCCCCTTTCAACCCCTGAGTTACATAACAGGAGACTACCTTTTTTCTTCCTCTCATCTGTTCTGTCTCTCTTCTCCTCCCCTCCGAGTCACATCACTCTCCTTTGTCACGCTCTCCACACCTTTTCAGCCTCTTTTTCTCGCTCTCGTTCCCTGTTCTAATCAGTGCCTGTGGTGAATAATTCACTCAGTGCAGTGGGGACTGAAGCTCTTTGATTGGCAGTCTTATTCTCCTGTCTGTTACATTATTAAAACACCTCTATTGGGCATTGTTGCTATGGTAAAGGCCATTACAGGCCAGAGGAGAGTCAGCAGTTTAATGGAATGAACCCACCCCCCCAAAAAAACAAAAAACAAAAAAACATACACCCTTAATCTTTTTTCCTTCTACCCTCCATCCTTGATTCCATGTATCCTTTCCCTGTTTGGTTGGTCCTCCTGCAGGTTATTGCTTGGTAGTGGCACAGGGATGAACAGATGGGTTTCAGGTGGCCTTTTGATGTGTCTTTAGTTAGTCTGATAACTATACTAATAGACATAGATGTTAAGTATATATAGTCCCTTTGTTGTTCAGTCTGGACTCTGGACACATACATTGTCTAAAAATAATGGAATATTTAAAGCTGCAAGCAGTGATGAACGGTTCCTCGCCCCTCCCAGCACGTGGCGGGTACCTGCGGGACGCACGGGCGATTTACTTCAAATGTTGCGCATAGCCTCAGCGGAGCACGGGGAACAGCTGTGCCAAGTTTCCTCAGATTCAGAATTACTGTTGCCAAGATATACAACTCTTCCTGTTTTGACTGGCACTTACAGAAAGTTGGTCCTCTATAACTTCCCCATTTTTTCAACTATCAAAATTATTTTTATATCTTTTTGTATGAGGGTCCACTGAGTCTACATGCACATTTTGGTGGAGATGGGACTCACGCTCTAGGAGGAGTTACAAAAAGTATAGCGATTTTGCTAATTAAAAAACTCACTCTCTCTGTGTGTGTCGGTCTGAGCTCTGCTTTCATTCAGTATGCAGAGAGGACAGATAAGCTTGCGCTTACGCGTTCAGACCCAAAATTTGGCACTGAAAGATTAATAATGTTTCGATTTTTATTTATTTTCGGTGCCATAAAAGTATCGATGTTCGGAGCCCAGCCCTAGTGGCTAATTAGTAAAAAAAAAATAAAACGCTGCCATGTAATGGCAGATTCACTCATTTGGGCATGGATGCTCACCCCACTCTGAGGAACAACTGTGTCAAGTTTCGTGATCATCGGAATAACTGTGGCAAAGATACACAACTTCCTGTTTTGACAGGCACCTACAGGAAGTTGGTCCCCCCTAACTTTCGCATTTTTTCAACTATCAAAATTCTTTTGATATCTTTTTGCCGTGAGGGTCCACAGATAGTACCTGCAAAGTTTCGTGAAGATCGGAATCACCGTCTAGGAGTTCGAAAGAATATAAAACGCATGAAAAATGAATAAATTAAAAATTGCTGCCTTCAGGTTGGGCGGAGCTAATGAAGGTAAATTGGAAATATGTCCGCAATGATTAGGGCAATAAGCGTAGCAAATCTGGTGAATATCGGCTCAACTATGTCCAAGTTAAGACCTTCCACACATTAGGGGGCGCTATGGAGCCCGCTTACAGGTATGGGCCAAATCGCTGTACAGTCTCACAAAGCTCCCAGGTGTTTATGTGGGCGGCAATTTTTGTGAGTTTTCGTATATATTGAGGCTGTCAAAACTGTGCCCAAGGGCTAAAACCAATTAGGGGGCGCTATAGAGCAACCATACCACTCCCAAACCTAAATGTGAACTCAGATCAAAGAATTTACTATTCTGCACATGGTTGCACAATTTTGAGCATTTTGGTGCATCCTAAAGTCCTAAAACACCTGTTCGTAAAATGAAAAATTCCGCACGAAAACTAAGATGGCCGAATTCCTGTCAGGTGGAAAAATCTAAAAAAAAATGCTACATGGACTTCAAAATGAGACCTATGTTCCCTCAAAATTTAATTTCTCATTTTTTTCCAAATCATGGCGCTCGTTAGGGGCGCTTGGAGCCCCCTGGCAACGTACGAGCCCAATCACTACAGAACTTTACAATTTTCGCCAGGTCTATGTGTGCAAATTGTTGTGAGTTTTCGTGCATTCTAACCCCCACAAAAATACGATGGACTCGGAAAAAAAATAATCCTTACAGAAACAATAGGTTTCTCACACTTTCGTGCTCGGGCCCTAATTACTTGCTAAATGAGAAAAATACAGTTCCAGTTTGGACAGTGACACACTTTCTCATTCATTTGAGTGGGAAAGTCTGTCCAAACATTTGACTGGTACTGTATATTAAAGCAGCTATAATCAATACTTTTAAGTTAGTACAATACATTACTGTTTTGGTTCACATTTTTGGCTTCAGCAGGCAGCTGTTTTGTGTGTAAAATCTCCAAAAACCCTACTGTACCTTACCAAATGACAGACAGACACATTTATCAAATAGCTGGTGAACATAGTGCAACTTTTAGCAGCTAAAGAGCCAGCCATTTCCCTCAGAAATTAATCGAGACTAAAACAGAGCTAAAAGTTGAGTGAATGTTGGCCAGATTGTTAGAAACACAACTCTAAATGAATGCTCATGTTCAAAGTCTGCTGGATGTAAATAGGCAAATGTTTGCTAACATGTTTGCCATATCAACTTAAAAGGTGATATGTCAGTGCTGTGTTTTACTTGTTTCCACTGTCCCTAAGTGCCAAAAAAAACAAAAATGCAGGTTTAAAAATGAATAGCTGTAGAAAAAATTTTAATTTTAAAAGCAAATAAAGAAATTACTCTGGGTGCAGAATACAACATCACACTAGCCTAAAAGATTTAACAAAAAAAGGTTTCAGCTCAACGGTGAACTTGTATAAGAGAGGAAGTCCCCAATTCCCTGTACATCCAGTGTACCTCACATGACTTGCACTTTAAACCTGTTGGGCTTCTTTCTCCCAGGTGTACTCCCTCCCCCCCCTCCATGTAACCCACGTGCTAACCAATGGAGCCCTTTAGCCACAGTGTGATTATGTAAATGAGGTCAGGCAGAGATATGACAGTAACAGTTACAACTCTGAGGCCTCTGTTCCGCCTCATACGTCTGAAATTACTTCCCTGAGAACAATCATGGTTTCTGCAGCTTCTGTTCCCCTGCGCCCCAGATTGCTTTTTTTAAATATTACAAATGACTTCCCTCAGGACAAACACTCATATGAATATGTATGGATGCACAAAAATCACACACATCCAAAAGAGCACACACAAGATACATCCAGGATAAGCCTGGAATGGGAGGAGAGTGGATGAGTTGTGAGTGAATTGAAAGATGGGGGAGACAAAGGGTGAGAAATGGGGGAAGAATGGAGAGGCATAATGGAGGACAAAATGACACTCGGTCTTATAGAGATTGAGGGCACCAATGTAATTGGGACTTAACTGCCAATGTCATTCTGTTTATGGGCTGTGTGGGTGAGTGTGCTCTGCATTAGTGTGTGTGAATAGTTCATTTATTTTTATTTATTTTTTAAATTCAATTCACACTGTCTTGCACTCCCTAGATGCCCAGGGAAGTCATCTGTCATTGTGGGTAGCTGGGGAGGTCTGTGGTGAGTGGGTATGTGTCTCTCCATGTATGTCTGTGTGTGTCTCCGTGGGTCTTTGTGCAATTTGTTTTTGCTCTGATTCCTCTAGTTGCTCAGGCCTTCCGCAGTCTCAGTGCTATTAGCCCTGTGCCCTGATCTGAAGGGGAAGACGGAACAAAAATACCCTCTGTACTACCTCTTCTCTTTTCTTCTTTTCTCTGTCTTCTCTTCTCTTGTCTTTTCTCCTTTTTTCTCTGAACAGAAATAGCATTTGGTCTCAGGAAAGCAGCCTTTAGTTCACCAGAGGTGAGTTATAAGTACTGATGTACTGACTCTGTCATCTCTGAATGATGCCACTAAAATGGTATGCTGGACTAATTATCTTACAGTAAGTTCTTTAGACTGTTTTGAAAGTGTTTTCTATTTTTATGGAATTGACCAGCTCTCTGAATGATTCAAGTAACTGGGCTCATAAAAACAGTCTTGTCATTAGTGCAGCAAGGGTCTATCATGGGAGATTTTTTTAATCTTTTCATATAGATAGATAAATCATGAAACTGCAAGAGCTGACACTAATCATGTGTGTGTTTATGTATGTGTGCATGTGTAAATGTGTGTGTCAAGCTTGGTATAATCATATCTGTCACCCTTTTATTGGAAGCTGCAAGAAATTGTCTTAGTTCTTTCATCACATTGTTCTCTCTCTCAACAGGGAACAGAAAGCTTGTGTGTGTTTAATTAAGAGCATAGAATCAGAGGTTCAAAATGTACCAAATGACAAAGAGTTTAAAAAAACATTGACAAGAGAATTAAAAACATGTCTGTCTTTATTTTATTTTTTATTTTTAAGAAAAACTAACAAAGCAGTGAATGATTTTATAGTTATTAGGCTTTCTGTTGATTAAGTTATATAGCCTAGTGAACAAGCTGGAGAGACGTTCTGCAGAATAAGAGATTAGTTTAGTCTCAAGTTGCATGACAACTATGTGAGGTGGGATTTACTGTCAAAATCCTCCCTTTTAAACAATCCATTTGGAAATACAATTTCCTCCAATATTCCCGTTTTACTGTAATTAGTGCCAGGCCTTCCTCTCCTCTTATTTCCACTGCATACAGAAGGAATCGCTTTGGAAAATGGCTGTGATAGCCTAATAGATCTGCTTCTTTTTCTAAAGATTTTTTATTGGGCTTTTATGGCCTTTATTGACAGGACAGCTTGAAGACAGGAAAGGGGAGAGATAAGAGGGGATGACATGCAGCAAAGGGCCATGGGTCGGGTTCTAACCCGAGGCCGCTGCCAAGGACTTGGCCTACATGGGGCGCACACTCTACCGGGTGAGCTAGAGGTTGCCCCGTAGATGTGCCTCTTTTGTTACTTTTTCAGCCCCCTTTCTATAAAAGACTTTCTGTTCCTTACTGGCATTTAATTGTTTGATGTTTGTCAGGAGCACTCAGCTATTATTGTGTCCTATCAATTACAATGTTGTCACTGCTTTCAGGACCACTGACCAGGTTGCTGGGCAAGCTGTTGTTTTTTATGAAGTGTTTTACTGTACATACAAATGTAGATCTAAATGCTAATGCTTCATTTATTTCTCTACTAAACGTATTTGTGTGTGATCATTGATGTTTTGGTATCCTCTGTTTGTAATTGTTCAGCTGTTATCAATTTGACCTCAATTGTAAATTTGTAGTCTCTCAGTTTGTAAATCACTGTTTCAAATCTGTTTTGAAAGAAACAACATGCCTCTTATTCAGAAAAACCACAACACTGTCACAAAGTCTGTGTCATTGAAAAAGTGTATTTTATATTATATAGCATATAGCAGTGGGAAGAGGATGTAACACATGTTGAGGTGTATATGACACACACATTTATATGTGTGTTCTCTGATCACTAGGGCAGAGATTTCTAAATGCCAAAACTGAATAATTTATCAAGGCAACACCTTTCAGAGAGGCCAGTGATGGGGGGGGGATGAAGACAGATGGAATGAAGATCAGTCTGACAAATGAGTTGTGTGTGTGTGTGTGTGTGTGTGTGTGTGTGTGTGTGTGTGTGTGTGTGTGTGTGTGTGTGTGTGGGGGGGGTCTTCACATTGTATTGACAGCTCAGGAGAAAAGCTGGTATTTGGAGTGGCTCCTTAGTCAACCTGACATGCGTGTTAATACATAGTCGTTGAAAGGCACTCACTGGTCAAAGACATACAGCAGTACCACCTTTCACTATTTCTAACCATTTGTTATTTATTTATAAAGACAATTTCTTGTTATATGATAGTATTGTATTGTAATTGTGAACCAGAAGTCCAGTACTAAACAAAAGGATTAACAATAATTTTGGAAAGCTGTAGGGTATGTAGCAATGTGATACCTGAACTGAGTTCACGTGTTTTCTTAAGTTGGCACCATGTAATATTCTATTTGCTACATCCTGCCCTATTGGTGGTATTGAAAATACTCTTGATATGGACTAGTAATATCCAAATTATGAACATGACGACTTCAAGCTTCTACCTACACATCGGCCGTGAGAACAAACGCGTGCATCTAGTTCAGCTAGATGTTTCTAGGGAAGCAGTAGACCAGATTTGTGTGAGGTCTGACCTGTAATAGTGATACTGAGTCAAACAGTAAGCCACTTAACGAGCTGGAAAAATCACCATCCGGAATCCTGTAATGTTATTTCGTTATTTTAGAAAACAGAAAACCTTCCTCCCAGAAAGTGCCTGGCAGCATGAGGGAATCCATGCTGCTTGCTATTGCAAGACCCACCAGATGTAATCCTCAAAGGGTGTGCAGGGTAACAACTGCAAAATACTGAGACAGCTGAGGTTCAAAACTTTACCAAACAAATATGATTATTATGCAGCAAGAAATGTGAAAAAAAATCATAAACGAATATGGAAAAAGTGCAGACTAAGCAGGCCGCTTGGCTTATGAAAATTGTAAATTCTAGCAAATGTCATGTTAACGTTGCTTCAGTATTCAAATTCAAGTTTATTGTCATATGCATATTAGTACAAAGTACCACAGCAATGAAATACAATGTGCCTTAGCACTCCCTCAGCACCAGTCAATAATAACAATTTTAAAAACTTAATAGTATTAAAAACATTATAAAATATCCAACATAATATATACAAGTGACTAAATTCAGACCACAGCCCTCCTTCCTGTTGTGTTATTGTTCAATAACCTTATTACCTGAGGGTAAAAACTATCCCTAAAACGTGTTGTGCGCGTTGGGATGCTCTGTAGACGTCTCCCTGATGGAAGATGGGAGAAGAGATTGTGTGCCGGATGACTAGAATCCTGCAGAATACCTTGTGCCTTTTTAGTGCTGCGTTTCCAGTAAATTTGTTGGAGCGATTCAAGTGGAACCCCGATGATTTTAGATGCAGTCCTGACCACTTTTGTCAGTAGATTAAGGTCATGTGAATCATGTGAATCAATTAGAATATTCTAATTACATTTTAGTTGTCATTGAGTATGCATAACCAGATTAACACATTGAGATTGTGTTTACATTTTGAATCACTTTGGCATGTGCAGACATTAAAAATCAAATCAAAGTTTCTATGTTCTCTACGATTACTTATTTTGTGGCCATAAAAAGCCCTAAATCTTGAAATGTAATGAGGCCAGATTTCTGGGTACACTAAGATAAAGTGAATATCGAAGAAGCTTTAGTAAATATTACCATTATTCTGTTTTGTCATAGTAAGAAAAATTGCATGCAAATGTAGTGACTCATCGTTGGCCTGTGCCGATACTTTACTTTTCTAAACCCTCATCATTCAAACTTAACCTTGATTGTGTCAATTGTTAAAGGGAATGTTATGAACGTTTTAAGTTAAACCATCATTTGCATGAACATGATAATAAGAGTGGGTTTTTGCGGTTTGGATTACAATGATTTATGGGGGAGAGAACTGTGTGTTGTAATATGTTAATGAAAGTAAACTGTCATTAAACAAGACTGCTGAATCTACACAATAATGTTGCCTGTGTGGCCTTGTGCTCAAGGGGATTAACAAATTACTTCATGGATTACTTAAATGTCCTCTACACACATTCACGTGCATGGACTCAAGATGTACTGCAGAGGTCTGATAATTCAGGAGTAGATGGTAAATGTAAAAATAGACACATGATTAATATACCATGATGTTGAGAGGTGAAGAGTGTGATCGGAGGTGAAGGAAGCAAAATAATAATAAACTAGAGGAGAAAAGTGCATGTTCGTACAGTTGCTGTTGGCAAAGACAGGCTGGCCCACTTAACCATGATATACGGCCTGAGAGAGAGTGTACATGGAGGCCAGAAAGGCCACCAAGGAGCTCCAGCGTGCGTGTGTGTGTGTTCGTGAGCTTAGTTCTATTAATGACTTTTTGTCTCTGCTAAAACCAGGCAGGCTTTGAAAAGGCATGGGTCCTCCCATGGTAACATCACTCAAACACACACACACACACACACACACACACACACACACGGGGCTCCAACACCTTCCTTTTCCATTTTCATCTATCTGTAAAATCACAGCGGGATAAAGCCACAGAGGGGGAATATGGAAATGGGGCGGGTAGGTGCCCTACCGTTGATGCCATCCTTTCCTGAAACTTGCTTCTATTCATATTGCATTAGGTAACCCTTCCACCTACTGATGCCATCAATCCACAAAAAAGGCTAAGCGGGAAAAAACGAGGTCCACCGATTAGTCTGACAGTTGTTGCATTGGAAGTAGCAGATTTTTGTCTGATTTTTATTTTTTTATGGAAGGCATTGTCTGTCTGCCAGTCATCTGTCCACCACTTTAGTCCAGACTTAAATGTCTCAAAAGCTGTTGAATGCATTGTATCTTCATGGTTCCCAGAGGATAAATCCAACAGATCAAAATCTTCTCTTGTCCGTGAAATATTTCAATACTGTATTTACCAAACGGATTCATTCATACATTCATGGTCCCCAGATGATGAAGCCTATACTGACTTTGGTGATGCCCTGACGTTTCACACCCCCACGAGGTTCACATTTGTGGTTTTGAGTGAAATGGCACGACTGTTTGATGGATTAACATGATATGTGGTACTTACGTGCAAGGATATGGAAGTATATGGACAAATGTTAGCATTTAGCCTCAGGCACTGCTGTGCAGGCTTACATCCGCTAACTAGATAACTAGTCTAACTCTTGTTTATGCATCTTGACTAAACTGCTTTCTTGAACGTGTATGCACAAATATTTTTGGATCTGCAATTTTTTTACTTATCTAGCTACCTATCTCCAGAAAGGGAACAAAAGCTAGAGATTATACATGAGGGTCTGTCGGAGTAGAGAAGCAGTATAGCACTAGCACGTTGTTACATGCAGCACACGTCTTTGTCTAACACTGTATTCAACAAGTATTGTTTAAGCTGTGCAACTTCATGGTTTCATCTGGCAGTCAAAGATGGTCATTCACTATAAATTGATGAACCTTGCTGTTTGCGGTGGTAAATCTAGCTTTCAGTAGAGTGCAGACTCACTGATGTTTAGGAAACAGTTGTAATGTTTCAGCTTCACACTATTTATTTTGAAAAACTGAATGGTGAATGTTCAGTATCTCCATTACTGGAGGCTGCTCGCCTCTGTTTTAAACCCAATTAGTACAGCAGATTAATGGCATATTTCAAGAGAATCGTTCAAATTGGTATAGAAGCATGAAATTTGGCACAGATACTCTCTAAGGGTCACTTTTTGGGAAAAAGGTTATTGGCCACCCAAAAATTCAACATGGCGGCCATTTTTTCAAGATGGCCGCTATTTCTGTCAAATGCTCATTATGTCAATCGTTCAAACAGTGATGTAGGCATAACATTTTGTGAAAATACTCTCTTAAGAATGTTTTTTTGGAAAACGGTGCTGGTCCCTCAAAAATTCAAGATGGCAACCTTTTTTCAAGATGGCCACCATTTCTCTTGAATCCTTTCATAAATTTTTTACAGAAATGGTGGCCATCTTGAAAATGGTCGCCATCCTGAATTTTTGAGTGGCACATACCTTTTTCCAAAAGAGTGTTCCTTGAAGAGTATTTCTGCCTAATTTTATAATTGCATCACCATATGAACAATTGAAATAATTAATATTCGACAGGAACGGTGGCCATCTTTAAAAATGGCGGCCATCTTGAATTTTTGAGGGACAAGCATCTATTTCCATTAACATGTCCTTTAGAGAGTATTTGTATAAAATGTTATGCTTGGATCACTGCTTTAATCATTGATATAATAAGCATTGAATAGCAATGGCGGCCATCTTGAAAAATGGCCGCCATATTGAATTTTTGAGTGGCCAACGCCTTTTTCCAAAATAGTGGCCCTTAGAGAGTATCTGTGCCAAATTTCATGCTTGTATACCAAAGTGAACGATTTTTTTACTAATCTGCTGTACTAAATATGTTATTTGGTCAGAAAAAACAGCTGTTTATTTATTAGCTGCTTTACTATATAATTAATGTATATTCCTGTTACATTTTATTGTAACATCATAATCATATGTGTACCATATATGCCAAGACAACTTTTTTTTTGTATTAATTTATGTCTGAAATAATAGAGTGAAAAAATGTACTGTGTAATGTGGAGGACAGACTGCTTCTGTGGATGCACTAGAGCATATTACGCTGTGTGTACCAACAACCATCAACCACCAACCACCAACTGGGGACATGGTGGCTTTTCCTGAGCAGAGCCTTAGTGGAAAGCCAGTGCACAGCAGAACATGTCAAAAAGGGAAACTGTAAAAACAGATGGGCCAGATACAGTCCATTGTATAAAGATGTCCCTCAAAATATAATCAAGCAACAACCAACCTATTCTAAAAAAAATTTAAATAATAGTAACTGAGCTCATTTGGCAATATCAAAACAAGTAAAGTCAATACATTTTAATATATTTTCCCAAGTAACAGTTCTGTCTTAGTTTTAAACGTGCCTACTTTTTTTAGATCATTGACAAATGATATATTGCAGTTAAGTAATATAGTTTCTATTACAAAGCCTAATATACAGGGGAAATATTGTGCATTTCTACTCTTCTCATGAAAGTAAGGAAATAAAAATAAAAGGATGCAGACATCATCAGGGAGAAGGGAAAAAAAGGAAATGCCTCCAATGAGATGGCCAAAATGTTAAAAAAGTTAGGCAGATGAGAAAAAGATTATAAGGTGTGGAAAGGAATGAGTGAAGGTGAGAGACATGGAGGGAGAGAAGATGATGTGAGAAATGAAAGTGTGGTTGGGGCTCTCACATGCTTTTTTAATCCTGAGACTCCCACCAACATGGCTTCCTTAGCTCTTTACTACCAAATCTGCCACCAAAGGAAACAATATGCACTCTGGTTTGTATTTTATAGACTGACAAATGAAGTATCTGCCATGTAATGCAATTATTTAGCAGCTGTTCTCATGGTTGTAACTCTTTCATTTTTACTCTCCAGTCTGAGAAAGATTTGGTTTCTAAATAGAATCTTAAGTAGGGCAGAACACAGAGACAAACACTGTTAATTAATAGATAATTACAAGGCTTTATAATTCATCAAAGTCCTGCGTAGTCTCCAGAGCTTCAATATGGATAACAGAGTTCTCATTTCAATGAACTTCAGCCTTGCATCATGCGAATATGAAGGATTTAATTTTCCATTTCTGTCCTCATTCTGGTTGTAAATGGAAGTGATGGTTGGTGTGTGAAGCAGGGAAGCCCCCCTAACTTGCTGCTGCAGCTGACATGCTCTGATGGGATTGTATGTATAATGTATCGCCTGCTCCTACATCTTCACATGTGACACTCCAGACATGCTGGAACTCTCCAGAAACCTGTCCTGGATCCAATACAACCTAAAAAAACAGATGCTTTTAAGTGACAAAGTTTCAAGAAAGTGAAAAAGTATTCTGTAGTGTGTAAATTCCACGTGATGGTCGACATGCATGCTTTACCTGTACGCCCGCTATTTGTTTCTCTCTTTGTCTCCACTCAGCGTGCAGAGATGATCATCAGGCTCAAACAACAACTTAGTGCCACAGCCATCCGAGCTTTGGTCGTGCTCCCTCTCCCCTCACCCTTTCTCCCCTCATCCCTCTTTCCGTTGCTGGGGTGATGCGGCTCCTGACAGTCAGGCTTTGTTCTACAGATGGCCCTGTCCTCTCTCCCTCTCTGCTTCTCCTCCTGTCTGCCTCCTCTGTGTCTCTGTCCTGTGCAGCTGCACTCTGGCCCTGATATCTATAGTTATGCTAATATGAACAGTTAATTAATAAGTCCACACACACAAGTCCTTTGTCCATATGGACATCCTCTTCATTTGTGAATATTCATATTAGAGCACCCCTGTGTGCTTTTAGTGTCTGTGAGTGGATAGGGAGAGGATGTGGGATCGCTGAGGGCATGTCACTGGCTGAGTAACTGGAAGACACTGCTTGTAAAAGTGGACAGATTAGAATCTTGATCAAATTCATCATATAAATTACGAGGGGATTTGAATGAGTTGTCTGGGGGATAATAAAGACTCATGGTTGTCATTGAATCTAACAATAGCACGGTATTGCATTAGCTAGGCCAGTTAAGTAGCAAAAACAATAATGATGTGCAAATACTTTTTAAACGTAAATTATCTTTTTTCATTGAAAAAAAAACTACTGCAGGAAAATGTAAACGGTATACTTTACAAATGTAGATTTTCTATGTAAATCCAGCATGGCATGACTCAGTCATATAAATTAGACTATAATAATTGCTGTTCTCTTGTGAATAAAAAGAATTGTGTCCGTCTGTCTCTCTCTCTCTCTCTCTCTCTCTCTCTCTCTCTCTCTCTCTCTCTCTCTCTCTCTCTCTCTCTGTGAAATTCGCCAGCCATTCCCTAAGGCCTCTCACAGGGATAGATAACCAGAGAAGCACTTAAAATTTCTCCACAGCTCAAGGGAGATGTGATCAAGTGACATTTATTTCTTGAGTCACACAGACATCCGGGATGTCTCTTCACCATCCCATCACAACCTCCACAGATTTTTCCCATCATACAATCAAGCCCATCTATTAGATTCACGCATGCTCAGACATGTCATTATCAGTTGATCAATTTTGCTTTATCTTTGTAGCTACAGTATAATGCAAAACATCTGAAATGATAGTATTACTTTTTTAGCCATGCTAATGTCAGTCTGTTAGACTGTTCATCGCTGTGGTCCAAACTGAAAATCTCAACTACTGTTTGATTAATTGCCATGAAATATTGTACACTCATGGCTGAATTCTACTGACTTTAGTGATCCAGTAATTTTTCCTCTAGCGCCACCAGCACATCAAAATCTTTACATATCATTATTAAATATTTAAAAAAAAATACAGGATGGATTGGCACAACGTTTTTACTGGCATTCATGGTTTTCCCAGATAATGAATTCTTCTGACTTTGTAGATCCCTTGACTTTCCATCTAACAATATTATCCGGTCAAAATCCTAATTTGTCTGACCTGCAAACTAATGACATTCCCATCAGCCTGAGCTGTGCTTTGTGTTTGTCGCTAATTACCAACGTTTAGCATGCTAACATGCTTAACTAAGATGGTGAACATGGTCAAAATGTGTGAGCATTTAACTCAAAGCACCGATGTACCCAAATATAGCCTTGCAGAGCCTCTAGCATGTCTGTAGACTGTGGCTGTTTTTTGGTATTAGAGCCAGCTTTGTTCAGAAATTGTTGCACAAGGAAATTGGCATGGCACCAACCCATTGTGAAGACAAAAAGAAATTCCCACAAACACCCGAAGAGGAAAGAAATTGATGAAACATTGGCTCGCCCGGATGGGCAGTAGCATAGCCTCATTAGATACAAGGGAAACAAATCAGAGAAACGACCTGCTAAATAAATTTTCCATTACAGCTATAGTGTAGTGTGGAGGATTGTAATGAGGCAAATATCAATATTTCCTGTGGCGATGGCCTAAAAGCAAACACCTTTTGAGAGAAACTAATGCACATGTAGACTACATGATGCAGTCTACTTGTGAGGTCAGAGTTTACAACCACAAATAAATGCTGACCGGTAGACACTGGGACAGGTTTGCCAGATATATAATCCCCATCCTTAATTTTCTCTTAAACACTTCAACTTCACCCTTTTCCAGGAACTGTGTGAATGGAGGCTGCTGTGCATCCCTTGCAGAAGATCCAAACCAGCCCATTTTCTCAAGTGCAACCAGATGTCCATGACCTCAGCCAGCTGAGCTGTTCTTCCTGCAAAATTACCCCCTTTCCCCCCTCACATGCTCTTTGGGCCTGTTTCAATGCCTTTCAGTCAGCCACATTCCAGTTTTAGGCATTCAAGTGCAATGTGCAAGGTAGCCTAATTTTGTAAGTTAATAAGGGAGTTGGGGTGGTCCTATATTTAACACAGAGAGTGGAAACCACATTAAAAGGCCCTTTGGCTGTCCCTGAGCTCTTTCCCTGTGGACCGACTGGCCCTTTTAATACAAGACAGCTTCAATGTGGCCTCAATAGGAAAACCGGCTCTACACTAAACTGTACTCAGTGAAAGTCACAGACCTTACCAACTATTGTCATTCTGCATATAGTCATAGAATTGTCAGAGCAGGGATCTGAAACTGCAACCTTTTTATTATTAATCAAATTTTAATTTATCTCTTCTGTATTTCTTATGTTAAATTATTATTTTTATTTTTATGACAACCATAGAATAGTACTTCCAGTACTGGGATGAACAAACCTTAGTTCAATTTCAATGCATTTTTGGAACCATAGTCAATGTAAAAGTTACAGAAAAGTCTTCAACAGGGAGGTGGTTTACAGTGGCGGAAGAAGTATTCAAATCATTTACTTAA
This sequence comes from Perca flavescens, assembly GCF_004354835.1. NCBI lineage: Eukaryota > Metazoa > Chordata > Actinopteri > Perciformes > Percidae > Perca > Perca flavescens. The sequence goes on from NC_041337.1 coordinate 17,938,438, forward strand.
GTAAAAGTTATAAAACCACAATATAACATTTTCCAGCATTCTTGCAATCAAAATCTTACGTAAGTAAAAGTATAAAATTATAATTAACAAATTGTACTGAAAGTATCAAAAGTAAAATAATTTATTATGCAGCAAAATGGCCCTTGTCAGTTATATTATCATTTATATTATACTAAAATGTTGTTATTATTGCAGCATAAACATGTCAGGTCAAGTTGGAGCCACTTTTACAAACGGTATACCATTCTGTAGTTTAATCTAACATTGCATCAATTGATAATGTGTTTTCTTTGAAAATTCTTAAATAACTGAATAGTAACTAGTAACAATAGCTGATTTAAGTCAGGGTATGCCTGCAGGGAATACATGTAAATAGATGCAATATTTTTACAAGTATAACAAGTTTGTGGGTGTGTGTGAGGATGTGGCTGCATGTGTCAGGTTGGGTGTTGCTCACATTGCCCATGTTGATGGGAGACTTCTCAGATTAGTCCAGTCATATGATGCTCATTTAATTTAATCTGGAGGAAGCAGATGTTCATGAGCAGCACACAGTCATCCCTCACAATTAGTTCAAGGCCTCCCTTCCTCATCCCTTTGATATTGTGTTCCCTCCACTTGTTGATATGTTGTCTGAGCATGCACTTCTTTAGTGTATAAAGAATGAAGGTAAAATGTGAATGTGACTCCTTCTATTAAAGGCATCAGAAGAGCAGACTAAAAAAAATGACACTTAATATTTTTTTCTTTTCTTTGTTGAGCATAGTCAGCTTTGAAGCCAGTCAACTTTCATGCTTTCTCTCTCTCATTTTTATTCTCAGCTCACATACCCACCACTACCCACACACAGTGGAGCATACAAGTGTTGGCAATGGCAGTAAAATGTATGAAGACCTTCCACTGACTACATGTATCCCCACACCCAGAGCAGCTCTTTGTAGAAGAGAGCACCAGCAAAATGTCCTCCCCGTGTGTGTGGGAAAATACTCTCCACACACTGTCCATGCAGGTTATTAAGTTCACCTGTGGTGACCTCTGTACATAAAGGAACAGGCTACATATTTACAGTAATTATCATTTCATCATCATTGTTCCAATGAGGAAAATGGGAAACGGTTTGAACATTTGAGGTGAAGTGTGATCCCATTCTACAAAAGACATGGAACTGTTTAGTCCATGGACAAATTACTTGGTTTGAGCAGATTTTGTAACCCAAAACACTGGAGACCTGATTAAGGACATGCAACAAAGCTCCCCAGCTGGACTTGACATCCCTGTTAGTGGTCGCTGTGTTAATAATTGAGTTAATCCTTAAAAAAGTGGCGCCGATAAAACAGTTGGGGTTTTTTCTAGGGCTGACCTCAATTAAAGAAATTGTTAATCGTCTAACACTCCTATGATTTTGTCAACTAATTAGTTGATTTAATCGACAAATCTGAACACTCAGTCTCCCAAAAAAGAATTATGCAAAAGCATCACTTTAGATCTTGTGTTTTCCAGAGATGTACTCATAAGTTTCTTGAAAATAAGTCATTCAGCATAAAAAAAGCATAATAAATGACCGAAACGACCAACCTGAGCACTATTTAGCTGTAATGAAAAACTAGAATACTCTGGTCCAAAGGTAAATAAAAATGGAAACCACAATTAATTTTTTTTGCAATGAATTCATGACCACAGTGTTCAGCCTAGCTCCAGATTACAGATGGCAGCCAGTGGCTATACCAGACTTCCCTGACCTTTTGTCTTGGTCATCAAGCTTCTTAACATACTGGCGTGCATTGGCTCCTTCCACTTTGGTTGACTTAATCATGCCTGCAGGTGAGAAATATTTTTTGTAAAGAGAAAAACTTTTGGTCCCTGGTAACTCTCATTCAGCACCTCGGACAGCAACCCCCAGGGGCAGAAAGTCCCTGCAACTAAAAAAGAAAATGTTGCTAAGCAAACTTGTATGGAACAACTGAAGGAGACAACTGGAGCAATAACTAATGGATAAGAAAATATGTTCTGGTCAGTTTATTAATTGATACTTTGCCAACCTACAATATCTGCTGGTGAGGAGTCATTACACTATTTTTAATAAATACATGTCTTCTATTTTCTTGCTTTTTCATGTATTATAATGATAAAATCTAGGGACACTTGTCACTTTTAGGGCTCAAAACAATAGTTGTAAAGGCTAAATAGCACAGTGCATCTGATAATCCGGGGGAGTAAAAATCTGTCAGGTTTCAGATTTGAGAGGCAAGGATTACTCTCTCTCTCCTGTGTGATTATGTCTGATCACATCTGTCACAGGACCGGTGATGTTGTGTACTGTATTTGCCCTTTTGACATTCACCATATTAGCCCTTAAATATTACATGGGGCTAGCGTAGGTGTGGTAGAATTGTGTGGGTCCCGTGATGTCATGTTCATTATTACTTGAGATCATAGCACCTGTTTTTTAAAACTGCAGAATTAAGTACATTAATCAGTTTCCAGATGCATTTTACCATGGCACACCCGTTTCTTGGATGAAGATTTAACAAAGGGTAATGTTTTTTTTTTTTTTTGAGAATGTCCCGAAAACAAATTAGGCTTTAATTATATGAGTAGCCTATTTGAAAATGTCCTATCTGTGGGCATTGACCTTGTTTGAAAAGGAGACTGTATGTGTGTGTGTGTTTGCACACGTGTCTAGAAGACGGTGAGAGGGACAGAGGGAGGCGGGCACGCCCAAACGCTAGTGTTGAATGACGCCCGTCTGTTGCTTCCCGTTTATATCTGCGTCCTGCGATTGGCGGAGGACAGGGTCTGGGTACCTTTCCCTGTCGTCCCTGTTGTGGGCGGGTGGATGTCTTGCTTATAAACCCAGATCTTTCCTCGTGGGCGGGAACAGCAACAGTAGTGAAGCTCAGGAGAGAGAGAGAGAGAGAGAGAGAGAGAGAGAGAGAGAGAGAGAGAGACGGAGGAGGAGAAGAGGCTGTGGTGGCGGCTGTGGTTGACCGGGGTTCGCGGAGGGGGCGAGGTGGCCGCCCCTGAATGCCTCTTCAACCGCGCATGGACGACCACCTCAGCCTCCTGCAATCACCCCCGCCGAGCGCAACCAAAACCCGGAGCGACAACCTGGTGAACCACGGATACACCGAGACAGAAGCCGACGTGATGACGGTTGTGGCGTGTGACAACATGCTGGAGGAGTCGGCGGCTCTCCCGGGCCACCACTCCCTGGACCGATATGAACCGGACCAAGAATGCTGCGAGAGGGTCGTCATCAACATTTCAGGGTTACGCTTCGAGACCCAGCTCAAAACTCTCTCCCAGTTTCCAGAGACGCTCCTGGGGGACCCCAAGAAGAGGATGAGGTACTTTGATCCTCTCAGGAACGAGTACTTTTTCGATCGAAACCGACCCAGCTTTGATGCTATTCTGTATTACTACCAGTCTGGCGGGCGCATCAGACGACCCGTAAATGTGCCCATTGACATTTTCTCTGAGGAGATCCGATTCTATGAGCTGGGTGAGGAGGCTATGGAGAAGTTCAGGGAGGATGAGGGCTTCATAAAGGAGGAGGAGCGGCCGTTGCCAGAGAATGAATTTCAAAGACAGGTGTGGCTGCTTTTTGAATACCCAGAGAGCTCGGGTCCCGCACGGGGCATAGCGATAGTATCTGTCCTGGTCATTCTCATCTCCATTGTCATCTTCTGCTTAGAGACATTGCCGGAGTTCAGGGACGACAACAGGGATCCGATCACCATTGAACCTGTGATTAATGGCACGCTCCCGTATTTCACCAGCCCCTTCTCTGACCCGTTCTTTGTTGTGGAGACGTTGTGTATCGTTTGGTTCTCCTTCGAGCTGCTGGTGCGCTTCTTTGCATGCCCGAGTAAAGCCACGTTCTCCAAAAACATTATGAACATTATTGACATCGTGGCCATCATTCCCTATTTCATCACCTTGGGCACAGAGCTGGCAGAGAGGCAGGGAAACGGACAGCAGGCCATGTCATTAGCCATTCTGCGCGTAATTAGGCTTGTTCGGGTATTTCGTATCTTCAAACTCTCGCGTCACTCCAAAGGGCTTCAGATTTTAGGACAGACTCTGAAGGCCAGTATGCGTGAGCTGGGCCTGCTTATCTTCTTTTTGTTCATCGGTGTCATACTTTTCTCCAGTGCTGTCTACTTTGCTGAGGCAGATGACCCAGATTCGGGTTTCACCAGCATCCCGGACGCATTCTGGTGGGCTGTTGTCACAATGACCACCGTGGGCTATGGGGACATGCACCCCGTGACAATAGGTGGAAAGATTGTGGGGTCTTTGTGCGCCATCGCTGGTGTGCTGACCATTGCGCTGCCTGTGCCTGTCATCGTCTCCAATTTCAACTACTTCTATCACAGAGAGACGGAGGGCGAGGAGCAGGCACAGTACCTGCACGTGGGCAGCTGTCAGCCTCTAGCAGACACAGAGGAGCTGAGGAACACTCGCTCCTCTTCCTCAATCAGCAAGAGCGAGTATATGGTGATAGAGGAGCACGGGATCAACAGCGCTTTCAAACAGCAGCCCAACTTCCCCACCACCACGCAAAACAACTCGCAGAATTGCGTGAATATAAACAAAAAGATTTTCACTGACGTGTAGCCAATTTTGGAATCATGGCCCTGAGCACAGAAAGGGGCGGTGTGTAAACACAGCTGCTTCTGTCGTTGCGCTGCAGCGTGGAAGCAAATCAGATGAAGAAAGAAAGCAAGCCCTGTCTGTTCAGAGACGCTGCTTTGTGCTCCATTCAAAGAATCCGGATTTTTCATTTGGGTGATCTGAATTCATAATTCTCTATGTTTTCCTTTCGCGCTTGGAGACAAAGAGCTCTTAAAGTAGCTATTAGGATTACTATTCTTCTCTGAGTAAGGGAATTGACCTATTGTGCATTGTGCAATAGTCAAAATATTATCACAACAGGTAGTATTATAAGCTTTATAACTGTGAAAGTACAACTGTATGCTACTTGATGAAGCACTCACATTGTATTAACATGCGTTATGAGTCGTGATTCGTCAGTCATAGCCTATGTAGCCTATACTATTCAGAGTCATTTAAATGTGTGTGTGTTTAAACACATGTAATGTCTGAAAAACATGCATATATTATCTCAATTAGACCGTTCTGTGATTTGCCTTTATTGTGCGTTAAAGTCTAGTCCAAATGCTGCGGTCTTTAAAATAATCCCCTAATTCCTTAATATGAATTGTCCCAGTAGGCTATTTAATGCGTAAACGTCACCATATAAACCCAGGGGCCCGCCGACTGTCAGTGTCTCATTATCGGTGCAAGACACACGTTTAAGCAGAGAAACACGCAAACATAAAGCGATCAAATATGGAACGTGCTTCTCTTTGGATTCCTCAAATATAGCCAGTCACCATGGCGACGGTCGTTTCTTCGGTAACCCCAGTCACCGTTGCCATGGCATCCTTGTTTCCACAGTAACCCCCCAGATGAATTGGAAGTCTCTAATAAGACTATTTTGTCATCACGCTTTGCGCGACTAAAATACAAGCCCAAACAAAACATGGCAGCGCCACTATCGCCAATCATCAAGCTCACTTAGTGACTTTAGCATTGACACAAAAACAAATTAGAGTATGAAGGTCTGTTTACAAATTGCCACCATGGACTGCCTCCAAAAAAAAAAATAACCAGGTACAAATCAGAGAGGTGCCCAGCTGAGGGATGCGGAAGGAGAGGCAGCTCGTGAGGAATTATGAATGGGCTGGGAGCACATCATTGTGTCTGGCTGTCCAGAGTGCGCTACTGCGTGCCCTCAGCAGAGGCTGCTGTTCTTCCACTGATAAAACTGGTAAGTTCTGAGGACTGTCATGCCCCTGTCTCTTTATGAACTATCCATTTACCTCTAGCCATGAAACCAATGTGTTTGTTTTTTACTGTTTTTGTTCCTTACCATTCTTACAGAGTTTTATTGTTAATAATACAACATAATGTAGAGGTGATTTTGTTTTTTTGGCATAGGTCTTATTAATGCCTAACAATATACTGATGTCTCACAAGTTGCAGGTCATTTAGACCTTCAGCCTGAGTGCGAAGGTTTTCCTATTTAGTCAAGTAGGGGTGATGCTCCTGCAGTCCAGGTTGTCTTTAACCTTCAGCTGACTTTGTCTATGAAATGGGCACAAAATAGCATACCCACCCAGCCTGTCTCACTGCTGCCCCCTGGTGGCCAATATGTCCTGCTAACAGAACAGGTGGCTCACCTGCTTTGTGTCAAATTTTGCCATTGATAGCAAAAGAGACATCGAGGCGAAACAGCCATGAGATACCAGACCGCAAAGAGCAAAGAGTAAAGAGTAAAGAGCAAAGAGTAAAGAGCAAGAGCAAAGAGTAAAGAGCAAAGAGCAAAGAGCAAAGAGCAAAGAGTAAAGAGTAAAGAGTAAAGAGCAAAGAGCAAAGAGCAAAGAGCAAAGAGTAAAGAGTAAAGAGTAAAGAGCAAAGAGCAAAGAGCAAAGAGAGCTGCTGGTTTGACACCAGTATTGTTAAATTCATTCTGTGCTGTTGGAGATTGTTTTCCTGTGCGGGGGGGGGTATTATGTATTGTGTTTGCTAAAAACACATTCTTATAATAATTGGTTTATATTGCAGACTCAATGTGTGAATTTGGATTTTAAGGCTTATTGGAAATAATTGTGGCTACGGTATTAGCCCATACCTTGCCTTTTATTTTCTGTACCGCATTCTTGTCTTCGAAAGTGCTGCACTGCTCCCCGTGCAGATTTATGTCTAGATTTATGTCCACTGTCCTCCCTGTCTGTGAAAATTTTAAAAAGGCAGGATGGGGAATATATCAAGCAGCCATGTTCTGCATATATTTAGTGTGACTGTGTACGTGCACTTTAATGTGTGGTTGTGTGTGGTTGTACTAGTACTATGTATACCTGTCCAGTCATGGTTGAGTGATAATTAGGGCAGTCTCGTCAGCTGGCTTACCCTAAATGCAAAGTAGGAGGTCCCACAGAATGAGTGACCTCTTTATTCATTATTCTTTTCCGTTTTGACTCCTAACCTTGACTTTATATATTTTCCGTGAAGACTTCCATATTGGATATCACTTAAATGGCCGGCTTGATTCTCAGTTCACATAAAAGCTCCAATAAGGAGAAACACTGCTCTATTGATCAGTAATATTTATTTTTTAACTGGATTGGTCAGTCTGGAATCTATTCTCACGGGCAGGATGGATTGTTAGAGAAAAAAACACAGTACAAAGTACTGTACCGTGCACGCTCGTCTTTTCCATTCTTATGCTGTCCAACTCTGCTAATGTGCATCTCCGCAGCTCGCTCGGGTGTTTCTGTCACAGACACTAATTACCTGTCCTTACCCCCACTCCTCTTTATTTAAGTTTACTACAATTTTGACATTTAGGTGATGCTGCTATACAGGGTAAATTGCTGTAAGTGAGCAGTTAGGATGCACATCGGCTTCATTCAAAGATGGATTAATGAGAAATTTGGTGGGGACAGTTTTAGAGAAATGTTTCCCTTTTTGTTACAGGACTGTCTCTTATCACAAAGTTGCATTCTCCTCTCCTCTTCATCTCCTCTCCTCATATCCTCTTCTTCTCAACTGACAGTGTTTACAGTTTGAGTTTTGCACGAGTGGTAATGAGACAGCAGGGAGAAGAGGAGCAGCCTTTCGTTTTGAATAAGACCACCGAGCTGTGTGATGGGTCTGGCTACGCTGTGTAGCTAAACAATTTTGCTTTTCCTTCTCTCTCTCTCTCTCTCTCTCTCTCTCTCTCTCTCTCTCTCTCTCTCTCTCTCTCTCTCTCAGGTAAAAGTTGTTCCATTTGTCTGCACAGACCTCCTGACGACCCCAATTATACTGCCTCCCATAGGTAAACAGACTCCATTTGATAAGAAGAGTAAATATGACATTTGTGAACTAACATTCACTGATAATGACTTGGAAAGTTTTTTTATTTTAGAGCTGTATAGATTACCAATTAACCCACAGTGACCCTTTTTTCTTTTCAGGGGCGGAAGAACTCTGGTCTTCCCGTTAGGTCAGATTGGCCAAAGTTAAGAATTGAGACAGAACTCCCACAGGATAATTTAATCTTCCTTACCCTCCTCCTGCTGACTGGTGTCCTTTAACCTGGACTATGTGCCTACTGTACCAGTTCTCCCCCTCCAGTGGAACACCACTCAATCCAAAATGCAACAAAATGCAATCACAAGAATGACAACAAACAGATGTATAACATATTCCAAGTACAGTTTTGTAGTTGCAGTTGCCTTTATGACTGCTTCTCTTCTGGAGTTAACACATTGTGAGTGGAACCATTACAGGATCGAAAGTGATTCCGGCAGTAGCAGAATTCAGCTGGAACTGTTATGGATATTTCTCCATGCTGCTTTCAACTTCAAAAGGACAGATTCAGGAAACAGCCAGCAATTTTACAAAGCACATTTAATTCCTGGACTTTACACAGATTTCTACATTCTGTATCCATATTGCTGGGAAATTATATTTATTGTGGATAATAACTAACAAAAAGCTTTTACCTAAAGTCAAAAGTGGCAAAAACTGAGGCCAACCCTGATTTGCTGATATGAAACTGTGATACAAATCAAAGACTGTTAGCCATATGCCTTTGGTTAGCTCTGTGTGCTCTGTATTGCTAATATGTGAAACACACACCTACGTACGTGTGCTGGTTGCAGCCTTTCCCCTGACCAACAAATGGAGAACGATACAGAGGTATGCACGTACACACAAACACAGACACGCACACACAATGTAAATGGTGCCTGGCTCTCTTTTATCCCAGAGTGCACTGGTGTTTTTTGGGATGGGGCAGAATAATGTCAGGGGAAGGCTGTGTATGCCAATATTTGTGTTGTGTTATTCTGTGCTGTCTTAAACATGACCCATATAAAGAGATTATGAGTTGTACTGTCTTTATTTGAGAGGAGCAGCAGTCTGTTTTCACTCAATTACTGAGAGAATGGTACTCATTTATGTCAGACAATATCTCAGTCTAATTATAGACCTTATTTCCTATTATGTGTGCGTACAGTATGTTTTGATTGTGTCATGAATAGAGACATTTGAAACAAATTTGTGGATGTTTCTGTACAGTAAATCAACTTCTATCATTCACTCCCATATTGTGTTGTTTAGCAACCTATTCAATTTGTATTTCATTATTTAACATACAAATGTGATTCTGTGAATGATAAAAAAGTGACATTTTTGATGATGAATTAATGGGGGCATTAAAATCCAAAAATATGCTGTTGACACACAAGAAATGGCACTGTTTAATATGTTTTCCTATGCCAACCACAGTGACAGTCTTTAGGTAGTGAACAACAGTGTTTGGCTCGCAGCCCTTTAGACGGCTGGTTACAGAAAAACAGACTTGTACAACAGAAGCCTCCATGTGGCTGTGCCGAACAGACAGAACAGGCAACCCCTCTGTAACAGGGTGACTGGGCCAATCCTTTATGTGAGTATACTGCGTCTATTTGTAAACATCACTGCAATAGAAGGATAAGACACTATTCTGTCTGACAGATTTAAGAACTGCAACATCATCAGGGATTTATATGTGGCTTGGAAAAGAGATGGTGATTCCCAATTTTAAGAGAACATTTATTTCCAGACATTTGGCGTCTCCCTGAACTGCACAGCTTAACCTTAATAAGAACTGAACTGTGTATGAGTCCAGTGGAAAACTTCATATAATCTCTGTGCCACAGGAGATAAATATTAACATTCTAACAGAGGTTTACAGCCATCATGCTGCCATCCTGTGTATGAGCAAGTGTGCTTTATTGCTCCTGTGAGCCCACCAGCTCGCAAATAACTCAATAGCCTCGAGCCATCTCTCGAGGCTATTGTGTATGCACTTTCCTTTCTTTTACCTTTGCATTTTGGAAATGTGATTGTTCTAGACTAAATACTCCCAATGTTTATTAGTAGAGCACAATGATTGACAATTATTATCCCCTTTAAAGTCTTTCTATTTCTGGTTCATTTTCTTTCTCTGGCTTTCTTACTAAAAATGTTAGTGAAAGATACATCTGCCTTTGAGATCATAGAAATACCTATGATGTCATCAAAGCTCACCACCAGCCATGGTGCTACACTAGGAAATCTCCATAGCAACAAGGGAGGGTTGTTGGCAAGACAAAGAGAAAGGCCATATAGAACAGATTCAGCTCTCAATAGGTGCATCGAAGGGATCCTCTTAAGCTGTTTGTAATAGTATCATCTGCGTTTATGTGGACATGGGTTTTGAGAAGGGTGAGAGTTGGCAGAGTAATAATTAATAATTAATTATCATATTTATATAGCGCTTTATAATAGACACTCAAAGCGCTTAAGGGGGGAGGACTACTCTCTAACACCACCAATGTGTAGCACCCACCTGGGCGATACACGGCAGCCTTACGACGCCAGATGCTCACCACACATCAGCTTGGTAGAGAGGGAGGGGAACATGCAAACTCCACACAGAAAGGCCCTGGATGACCAGGCTTCAAACCCAGTACCTTCTTGCTGTGAGGCCACAGTGCTAACCATTGGGCCACCGTGCTGCAGTGTCATTTTGTGGATCTGTGTGTGTGTTTTGAGGTACTGTATATGAGTGTGAGTCTCTGGCAGAGGATCATTGTTTTGCCGCACAGGCAGATTGGGTCGAAACGTTTAGGGACTCCATTTGGACAGTTAAAACAATGCCAACATAACCCATTCATGAGTCAACATCAGACTGTATGCAAACACAAACAATTTACAGGATTACAGGGCTGAATGCCAACAACTGCTATGATTAAAGGATATTCCAACATCTTTAGGAAGATGGAATGACATTAAACCTCGAAGTCTCAAAGTCCAGACCTATCTCCACAGCCCTGTGGAGTAAGGTCTGGCTATATCCCACATACATTCTGGGATAGGAGAAAAAAAACGCTCTGGATTGTTTGTATTTCTTTAAACCAATCACACTTGTCTTGGAGGGTGCTAAGCTTCGTACGCAGCGACGGTGGCTCTGCAAAATGGTCTCGGGAAGGAACTTGTTTTGCACCCTGCTACAAACGTCAAACGTCACATACAATATTAAATTACGTTAACTGTTCACACAATACAATATGTGAGCTATTTACATTAGCTGAATATATGGTTAAATGTAATTTGCTCTTACCAGTGTATCACAGTTTGTACTTCGTCCATAGCAATCCCCACCAATCGGTCCCAAAATGTCCCATTTAGATAGTGAATGCCATAAATCTTTACAATCATTCCCCGAAAGAAACCAAGCAGGCCTGTCTTGTTGCACATATTGCCTTTTAAGTTGATATGGCAAACAGTTGGCTATCTACACATCCAGGAAGGAGCAACAATTTTATAATAAAGTTTGTCTCATGCACGGCATTATTCACTCTCTTTTATGTCTGTTTTTGGTCTCTACCAACTGCTTAGAAAAATATCAGGCTCTTTAGCTGCTAAATGCTCCACTTTGTTCACCAGCTGTTTGCTAATTGTGACTGTCTGCCATTAGTGCTGCGCCAAGCCGAAAACAACGCGACAAGTGTGAACCAAAACTGTAAAGCCAATGGAAGCTGCATTTTCGGATGATAATTATCTATAGGTTCTTGACCACACAGTATGAGGGACCACTTTCACATCATCACATTTTTTATACATTATTTCATGTATTTTTATTGTTAAAATATTGATTATAGTGGCCAGGTTGGCTCAGTAGGTAGAGCAGGCGCACATATACTGAGAGATTTATGCCTTGATGCAGAGGCTCAGGGTTTGAATCCAACCTGTGACTATTTCCTGCATGTCTTCCCCCTCTTTTTTTTTTAATTTTGAATACGTTTTTACTTATCCAAACCAAGGGTGTAATAATAGAGGTGTCTTATGTTGCTCAGGTTGTAAAGCCCTCTGAGACAATCTTCTGATTCTAAGTTAAAGCTGATTTGACCTAAATCTATTACCTATATTTAAACAAGACCTTTTGAAATAAGCACACTAACCTGCCACTTACAGTGCATTTGTCTTAGTGATTTTTAGTGTGATATTTCCATGTTCAGTATCAGAGCCGTGCCATTGGCAGATGGGAAGGATGGTTGCTAAGGGTGATGATGCTGTTGCTAGTGCTTCCACAAAAAAGTCTGATTATTACTGGATGCTGATTGGCTGATCAGGTTCCGTTTCCAGCCACAAGTGCAGGAGACAAGGTGGGACACCCTATTCTGACACAATTATGTTCTGCAAACACACAAAACAAAACAATCTCAGACATGCGCATGTACCCACTCAAACACATGAGTGTGATTATGTACACATACAAAAACATTCAAAGCATTATCATATTCATACCCAGATGTTAAGACACATTAGATTTGTTCTCTAGCTGTTGGTAGGGGTGATCTGCTGCCAGTCATCTCAGTTTTTGCTGTCAAAACAGACAGATGGCGAAGAGGGTGATAGTGTGAAATCGAGAAAGAGAGTGAGATGCTGCTGTGCTCTACTGGATGACTCATCACTCTGTCACTGTGACCTTTATCGGCTATCCTCTCCACCTCTATTGTTCTGTCCCTACCCTTCATTTTCATTTTCTGCATACTCCTAAATACATTTCCTGCTGACTATGTTCATCTCCTTACTTGCTCTTCTACCAATCTTCTAATTTGTGACTAATATGTTCTCTTCCTCCTGACATCATTCCAACCTTTTCCTCTCGTGCACCCTCTGGTCCCTTCACCATCATTGCTCTGGGGTCAAGTGCTGACTTTCTTGAGGGATGTATGCTTGATCTAACACAGTGTAAGCACAAGTCCCTGTCACGTAAGAAAGGCACACACACACACACACACACACACACACACACACACACACACACACACACACACACACACACACACACACACACTACAGACAGAAAAGTAACTGACTGTGGCTCTTATACATTAACTGTTGATTTGATTTAACTGACAAGACAGGCAGCACTTAACTGCTTCTTGCAGTGTGGGAAGAAAACATTTGTTGGGGGAAAATTCTGTACTGTCACTGCACATTCAATGAACAATTCTGCCAAGCCTCATTGTAAAAGAGATCTCTGTGTATGACATATTCAGCTGCTCATGCAGAAATCATGAATATACTCCCAGGTTTACTCTCTTAGCTAAGCCACACCTCCTGACCAGGGGGGCTATTGCACAAAACCAAGATAAGTGATTAAGCCGGAATATTCCAGTTATCCTGGATGAATTTAGCCTTGACTTGGTTGCACAAAAGCAGAGGCACCTAATTACCATGGCGATTTATTCTGTGCAGCTAGCCTGCTCCTGACCAGGCTAACAGACATAATTTATTAATCCTAATTCTGTTCACTCAGCAGTGCTTTTACCTTATTATTATTATTATTATTATTATTATTATTATTATTATTATTATTATTATTATTATTATCAGCCTGCATTAAAATACAACAGGTGCATATTGCTGTTCAGTAAAGCACTGTTATATAAAGTTGTGCACATTATTTTTTATAATTAGTCATGTGACATTGTTACTGTTATATTGCTGTATGAAAACTGCTGTTCATATTGTTGTTAGACGTTTGATGAATATATTACTGGAGTTTTTGAGATAATTAGAAAAGGCTGATACAGTTGCAAATGTGTTTTAAATGAAGTCAGTGATGAAGGATAATATATAAAGTGCTATACATGTGTCAGTGGTTATAACAATGGAAGAGTGGTCAGGGACAAATACACCTTTAACTATTTGATTTGATTTATTTCTTTTGAACAATTATAATAGGTTTTTATAATTGTACAATCCTTCCTAATTATAGTCTTAGTTCACTGGACCACTAACTACATAGTTGAAGCTACTGTACATTCATGAAACAACAGGGAGAGGACACCTCAATGGTTTTTCACCTTATATTTTGCTGGGGGGAAATAACTTAAGAATACACTTTGTTAGAGTCATGTTTAAAGTGTGCATTAAATGTATCACTTAATTATCTTTATAGTGTCTAGATTTTAGAGTCCAATTTCTTCAGAGTCTTTCTTTTCTATGTCCATAGGCTAAATGCCTACTGGGAAGCAAAGCATACAATAAATAAAGGAAACTGCCTCTGTAAAAAACAAAAACAAAACAAAGTGAGAAAAAACGTGGCAGAAGCGGACCGACTGAATGATATATCTAAAAATATACATTTACGAACTACTGCTCTTAAATGAAACCATTTAAGGAGTTAAGATAGTAATTTCCACAAAAAAACCTGTTGTACACTTTGCCTGAAAAGCGAGTAGTGGGAGTAAATATATTCCTTAGGTAATTTATATTTTAGCCCATACGAGAGAGAGAGACAGAGTGAGAGAGAGGGATATGTACGCTTCATAGCATTGTAGATTAGTGGTTATAATCTTCATGGTACATTTCCTGCGTAACATTAGTCTTCTGTGCGTTTTCAGTTATCCTGGATTTCTTCATTCTACTTTTGTGCAACAGCCCCCAGCCCAGCTCATTGATCTTTCTTTGTTTTCAAAGGCTTTGAGAACAACAGAAAGTGAAACCACATCCAGAATCAATAGTTGAGTACTCAAAAAGGGGAGGTAACCTTGCTCCTTATGACCTCATAAGGAGCAAGATTCCAGATCGGCCCATCTGAGCTTTCATTTTCTCGAAGGTAGAGCAGGATACCCAGGGCTCGTTTTACACCTATCGCCATTTCAAGCCACTGGAGGACCATAGGCAGGCTGGGGGAATGCATATTAATGTTAAGACATATTTCATGCCATGGGACCTTTAAGTAGGAAGAGAAGGATTTCCATGTGTTCACATTAATATGAAAGGTTAGGTGGCATGTGGAGATGTCATTCAGTAATTCAGGAATAGTAACAGAGACAAAGAAGCCAAGTTAAAGTTTATGGGGGCTATAAAAAAGCATGGAGTCACTTTGTCTAATTGTGTGTGTCAGTGGGTGAACGTGTTCTGGTGGTGAGTGCAAGGACATGCCAATACAGAAGTTTATTACATCTGTGTATGCGTTGTAGAGCTGGGACGATATGCTTTTGTCCCATTTCGATTCTTTCACGATACATGGGTGCCAATTCAATTTGTATTGCGATTTTCATTTATTGCGATTCTAGAAGGACTGAGTATTGTGGTTTTCTTTTCCTTCTTTAACAACAACAAAAGTCAATTAATACTATTCTAGAGATAATATATCATAAGAGTTCTAAAAACTAATTGTTTTCAGAAAATAAGCCACATCACATGTCAGTCAGTCAGTCAGTCTGATTGAGTAATTTGTAAAGAAGTACATAATATGTATTTTCTGAATTTTCTGCTGTGTTTTGCTGGAAACGGATATGATATAGTCGCCGTCAGCGTTACTTTATAAACAAACCATATTCAGGTGAATAATTGGTAAAAAAAATATCAATTCTAGGGAAAGAATCTTACGATACATACAATTTTTTTTTTTCAACCCCTATTGCATTGTAAGTGTGTGATCACCTGCTGCAGCACCAGCAGAGGATATCCAGGACAGAGCTCCTCCCCTGCAGTCTGCTGTCATAAGTTAGAACGCCTTCCTCTGTCTCTGTCTCTCTCACTTCCACATTTCAGACATTTTGGGGCTCCACCTCAGCCAGGGCCCCTGTCCAGCCACTATGGTGCACCAGCTGGCACGAGAGGAAACAATCACAAATTGCCAAATAAAACAGGGGGTCATTTGGAAAGCATTCTTAAGTTTCTCTACAAGGTTCCATCTGGTCTGCTCAGCTGAACACAAAACAGAATCAATGGTCCCATTCTGCTGAGACTTGGCACAACCTGAAGGTGAGAGGGAACTGGAGACAGAATTGAAGATCTAAAATGGTTGGAATAACTCTGGTTTAACTGTTAGCCAGTAATATAAAAACTTATCACTAATACTAAACGTTTTCAAAGTCTAATCCTAAGGACCACAAACAACCCCATTTATACTTAAAATATATATGAATAGAATCTGTCACTCCTTTTATTATTTTTTGTGTTACTTTTATTTGGTAAACAGGAAGCATATTGTTATGGATTCCATTCCTTTATGCTGTGGGCTACAACCTGAGCCCCATTTTTCTTACCCTTTTCTTGTTTATATTTCGGCAAATTACAAGCATTAAAAGTATGTCACTTTAGCTGTTTGCTCGTTTGCAGTTTACCCATGGCCGTACAGTAAACTATCACTGGATTATTTTTATACTGAAGAAAATGTAATGATTCTCAGGCAGGTTCTGGAGTTGTAAGGAGGTTCTTTTTCTATGATTTCTAAATAGATTTATTTAGTATAACCATACCATCAGAAAACGTAAGTCACACTTAATCTAAATATATGTTTAATGTTCAGCTGTTCAGATTTGATTGAGTCAAAACTCAGAGAAGGAGTAGTCCAACGTTTTTACGCAAATTGTGGCAGTCATCTTTATTGTGTGAGGTGTGGGTTTTTATTATGTTCTGGCTAATAACAACTTTACCTGGACTAACATTTCTTTCAAATGTTTAACATATATTTTCTCTATAGTATCTGAAAAACATTCATTGCCAGTTTTTTTTTTATTGTTTTGTTGTCTTTTTTTCCCCCTAAGATCTGGGTGGCAGCTAAAGATATGGTTCAAGCTAAATTGTGGGTCAATTATAATATGGTTAAGGTATCGTTAATTTATGGTAAGGTATGGTTACTAAAACAAGTATGTTGTGGTTAAGGAAATGATTGTGGTTAGGATTATGAACACTGGATTCTAACCTGAAATGTGAAGTGAACTAGTGTATGCCAACTGCAAATTTAAAGTAGTTGCAAGAATGAAATGAAAAATTACAGTCATCAGAGGATATGACTCACCTTTCGCCCAACCCCAACAAACTCAATCCCATATCCCATACTCTATGTGCCCTCTTCCCCAACCCGCTAGTTTAACTGTGTTATAGATGATTGCTGTGAATGTGGTGGTGGATAATGAATCATTACACTACTGACACCCAGCATTGGATATTGGCGATTGGGCTCTTAGCTTCCCTCCATTTAGAATTGGATCCTCTTCATTTACATTTACAGACGATGAGGTTTTTAGAGTTCCCTGCCATTAATCAGCATCCTCTGTGCAGAGTGGGCTACTGCCGCAGTCTTTGTGGTACCATGTCATCATCTTAAACAGTATATTGACAATTTGATTGGAGAAGGATTGCATATTATGTTCAACCTGTCCTTGGGCAATAGAGAATGGCAGAGCAAGAAGAACACATGGGGGGGAACCATGTGGAATTCCTTTAGGGCGCGGTGAAGTCTCTTTTTCTTTCATGTGCGTGTGATTCTTACTCTCTGCAGGAAAACTTTTACGACACTAGTTTTTTGACCTATATAATTGTTGGACTTGCATTTCATCTACTTTGGGATTGCATCAAGAGCATCGGTCCTCTGTTTGAGTGAGTCTGTGCCTTCAGTAATTAGTGGACTGATTATACATTCTGCAGATCTGTAAATGATCAGAGCATAATCAGTGACACAACAAACTGTACAGGAGCCTGCCTCCTGCATTCTGATTAAGGACCTCATAGCTAGCACAAACATTTTAATCAGAGAGTTTAACTTGTGGGTTATGCCATCATAATGTTTGAGCATACTGTGTTTTCCAATGTGCAAACCAATGTAACAAAGCACACAGACGAACATGCACACATATAGATTATCTGGCAAAGGGTGAGTGCCAGCAGCCATTCAAACCTGTGCACCCAGTCAAACTGAGCAGTAAGCTATAGGAAAATGATGATACAATTACTCATTTAGGTTGCTAGAATAGTTCACACAGTTGTTAGTTCTGTTCAAACAATACTCACAGACATGGACAGGTACTGCAGCTGTTCGCTCATTATTGCTACTATAGCGCTAAAAATTGTAAAGGAATTTAAATATCTGGGGGTGACATTGGACTCTTTACTTCACCTTCAAAAGTCATGTAAAAAGGGTGGCAAACAAGATTAATCTACAGAATTTCAAACAAATCAGGCAATTTCTCAGTCTAAGTGCTACCAGAATGTATCTACACACAATGATATTCTCACACATTGAGTACTGTTTTAAAAATTGGTCACTAACTAACATGACAATGCTTAAGCCTATTGAAGTACTCTTCAAGCGAGCCACTAAAATCTTGGATAAAAAAGCGTTATCATTTCATCACTGTAGCATACTGGAAAAACACAAACTATTGAGTTTTGAGAATTGTAAAAATTTGAAGTATGCGTGTTTTGTATATAAGGCTTTGCATCATCGTGCCCCTCCCCCACTGAATGACTTATTTCAAAGAATTGAAAGTGGTGGTAGTACAAGGGCCTCCACCAAAGTGGACTGTGCAATATCTTTTAGGCGCACCACATTTGGACAAAGTGTTTTGTCAGTAAAGGGAAATAAATATTGGAATAGCCTGCCCCCCAACAATAAGGGACTGTCCCACATACATAAATAAATTAAAAAAAAATCTGGCTTTTAGAAAACCAAAACTGCACTCACTTTTAACTGCCTCACACATTTCACTATGAGTGACAATCACATGTTCTGTTGTATTTTGTCTTGACTGTTGTTGTTAGCGTTTGTCTTGCCTCTCAAACTATGAGGGTATTGCATGCTTGTTACTGTTTTTATGTTTTTCTTTTTATGTATCTGCCTAGGGACAATAGATGAAAATTAGCTATGGTGCTAACTTTTAGCATATTTACATTGTATTACATTGTACAAGTGTACTTGTACTGATGTCCATTAATATGCACTGTCCCTAGGGCTGGGCAATATATCGATGTTATATCGATATCGTGATATGAGACTAGATATCGTCTTAAATTTTGGATATTGTAATATCATAATATGGTAAGTGTTGTCTTTTCCTGGTTTTAAAGGCTGCATTACTGTAAAGTGATGTGATTTTCTGAACTTACCAGACTGTTGTAACTGTTCTATTATTTGCTTTTACCCACTAAGTCATTACATCATTTCTGGTGATTATTTATCAAAAATCTCATTGTGTAAATAACATTTTGTTAAAGCACCAATAGTCAACCATACAATATCGACATTGAGGTATTTGGTCAAGAATATTGTGATATTTGATTTTAAAACATTTTTTTTTTCTGACAGTCATTAAAGAAAACTTCTATTGTTTGCATTATTTCTTTTCATTTTCTTTCTATCTTTGTGCCAGATCAGATTTGCTATGTGGGCATGTTATGTATGTTGTCAAGTAAATTGTAGATACATCAGAGACATGAAGTAAGCAATGTCAAAAACATTTCAGCAAAATCTAGAACCTCATCTTATTGTCAGTTTCTGCCTTTACATGTTGTTTTATGATTTGTTCTCTCCTGAGACGCGCATGTTTTTGGTGAAAACCGTTTCCACCCTGTGGTGGGCGATGCTTCTCCTTTAATGTGGAGCAGTGAGGGAGCGGGATTGTCGGGAAGGGGGAGCGCAGAGGGATGGGGCGAGGCGCACAAGGAGCTTAGTATGCGCTGCGATGCCAGACTGCAGCCCACGCATCTCAACTATGGTGAATTATGGTGAAATATGAGAGACGTGGGAAGAGCCGTCAGCTCAAAAACAGTTTGTCGTGATGAGATGACACCTTCGCTGGACAGAAAAGTCAAATAAGGGATGAAGGAAAGATATGAAGGAATGGACTAACCCCAAGACACCTTTTAAGAGGAGACAAACTGGATAAAAAATACATGCGTCTGCGCACCAAGAACCAGGGTGAATTCCGGCATGCCATATTCTAAAATGATGCTGTAGTCCGACGGATAACGCTATGCTGCATTGTTTAGTGCATGGGCTCTTGTGGCTGTCCATGATCCACACAGAAGGGCTGCAAATGGTTTGAGCATGTTGGCACCTGCCAATCCAAACTAACACGCGCTTGCCAATCAACTGCAGCACTGTCATTTCATGTTTAAACATCCCAGTGCATGAACTTGGCTGCTTTGCCTTTGTCTCAAATCTATGAAAAAAAAAATGGTTACTAATGTGCATCATTGGTGTATTCATAATGGGTATCCCCAATCAGAGAAAAGATGGTGGGGTTAACGCGGAGATAAATTAATAGAATAACATGTTTACGAGAACAGATATGCAAAAACCTTAATGCGTAAGGACCTGTTTGGAGATCAAACAGGTGATATCGCTTAAGATGAATCTGCCGAAGCAGGGGTGCCACCGAGTAGAAACACCGACAGCAGCGCCTCCCGCAACCTCCCTTCCCCAAGTCTGCAAATATCGGGCTAGAGGATTACCTTTGCTGCTGTTGCAAGCGGCGGCTTATTGTTATGAAGGGGGGTGTCATATTTTGCTGATGCCAAGCATTTTAAGATGTGCTCACTTTATTCTCACCACAACTAAGCCCCCCCCCCCACCACAACCACCACCATACTCAACCTGTAGCCTACTGTAGTTGCATCAAAGCATGTATCTGCTGGTCACTAAGGCGAGGGAGGTAACTCCTGCATTCTCACGCCTTGTCCCCTCTCTCACATACACCTCCACTCCCGCGCCGCTGAAGAGCCGGAGCTTTGGGTGATAGATGGCTGGCAGAGAGGAGCTGCTTTGACCGTGGGAGCTGACTTTTGACTGAACACTGAACACGCTGGGCCCGTTACGCATTACCACCAGAGGATACACTGTATACAAGCCTTACAAGCACTAGTGCACATAGGTAGGACGTTTTGATTTTTATTCAGACGTTGTTGCTTTAACTACCAAATTACACATCTGTGGTTGTGTCTTTGAATTAAGATAGTGTGGTCAGTATCTAATAGGCCTACTGTAGGCTACATAAATACATGACTTTTATGCAGTGGCCTTTGCAGTTAGTAATATTGTAAACTGTTTAAACAGCTCTGCAGTAATGCAGTGGGCTATGTCAACTATTGGCTATGACAAATATGCTTAAATACATTTTAATGATAAACTATTACTTTGATCAGAGACTTGAGTTTTTCTCAGCTGTGGGAGGGAATTGGTCACCTTACACATACAGAGAGAGGAAATTCATCTCAAAGATTGTATGGAGCACTCAGCATATAATCAGATTTGTTGGTTGTAATTGCACCCTGTGAGAGCTGATACAGTATTACTGGCTGGCATATTGATCCTGCAGTGTACTCATATGAGGGAGAAGTCATAACCTAATACACATAGACACGATGGAGCCAATGTGCTCAAATGGTTCTGCCTCCACCCCCTGCTTGTTATTTTCAACTGCCCTTCTCTTGCCTGTTTGTAGGAAGGCCTTGAAATAACATAGCATTTCTGGGAATTCATATTTTAGTTGGGGAAAGATGTTACACTTTACAAATGAATGGTTCAGAAATATATACCAGTAGATACAAGTTTTTGAATATGCATGCTCCAAATCTAAATTAATAAATCGATTGAAAAGCATGAGTTTTCTCACTGCATAGCATTCGAAACACATGGTTATCACATTAATATTGCAGTCTTTCTCTGCTTTCTGTTCTGTCCTGTAGCCCTTCGCAGGCAGATCTGCCTGAACCCACAAGTGTGTGGAGCCTTTATCTCCTTGTGGCCCATCGTGGCCCCACCCTGTCTGAAACCTGCAGGTCCCATCTTCCTCCAGCATGACGGTTGCTACCAGCGACCCTGCGGATGAATCCGCAGCACATCCAGGTCAGCCTCAGGACCAGTACGACCCAGAGCTGGACCATGAGTGCTGCGAGAGGGTCGTCATCAACATATCAGGCTTGCGCTTTGAGACACAGCTCAAGACCCTCTCCCAGTTTCCAGAGACGCTGCTGGGGGATCCCAAGAAAAGGATGAGGTATTTTGATCCTCTCCGGAATGAGTACTTTTTTGATCGAAATCGACCAAGTTTTGATGCTATTCTGTATTATTACCAATCAGGAGGGAGGCTGCGCCGGCCTGTTAATGTGACCCTGGACATTTTTTCTGAGGAGATCCGGTTTTATGAATTGGGTGAGGAGGCTATGGAAATCTTTAGGGAGGATGAAGGTTTCATAAAGGAAGAGGAGCGGCCTCTGCCAGAGAATGAGTTTCAGAGACAAGTATGGTTGCTGTTTGAGTATCCAGAAAGCTCAGGTCCTGCGCGCATCATCGCCATCATCTCTGTCATGGTGATTCTTATCTCTATTGTCAGCTTCTGTCTGGAGACGTTGCCAGTTTTCCGAAATGATGATGAGGAGATGTATAATTTTCCATTCCAGTCAATGTCCAACGCCACCTCTACCTATGACAGCTCGGCGTATTTTAAAGACCCTTTCTTCATCGTGGAGACCCTCTGTATCATCTGGTTTTCTTTTGAGTTCCTAGTTAGGTTCTTTGCCTGTCCCAGTAAAGCAGGATTTTTTGGCAACATCATGAACATCATTGATATTGTGGCAATCATCCCCTACTTCATCACCCTGGGAACAGAGCTAGCAGAGAGGCCAGAGGACGGCCAGGCAGGCCAGCAGGCTATGTCTTTGGCTATTCTCCGTGTTATTCGTCTAGTCAGGGTGTTTCGTATCTTTAAACTCTCACGTCACTCCAAGGGGCTCCAGATCTTGGGCCAGACTCTGAAGGCTAGTATGCGTGAGCTGGGCCTCCTCATCTTCTTCCTGTTCATCGGGGTGATCCTCTTCTCCAGTGCTGTCTACTTTGCAGAAGCAGACGAGCCACAGTCCCAGTTCAGCAGCATCCCGGAGGCCTTTTGGTGGGCCGTGGTTTCCATGACCACCGTGGGCTATGGAGACATGGTCCCAACAACCATTGGAGGAAAGATTGTGGGGTCTCTCTGCGCCATTGCCGGTGTGCTGACTATTGCCCTGCCTGTGCCTGTCATTGTGTCAAACTTCAACTACTTCTACCACCGAGAGACGGAGGGCGAGGAACAGGCACAATATCTGAATGTCCCAAGTGTGCCTAAAGTGAGCTCAGCTGACGATCTGAAGAAGAGCGGTCGGAGCGGCAGTGGGTCCACTCTCAGTAAATCTGACTATGTGGAGATCCAGGAGGCTGTGAACCACAGCACTGAGGACTTCAGACCAGAGGGCATGAAAACAGGAAACTGCACCCTGACCAACACTAACTATGTCAACATCACTAAGATGCGTACAGATGTATAATGTAAGCTACTGTAGATGGTTAACTTCAGCCGGGGTCTGTAATGGGAGGATGAAGGTGTGACTCCATGTATTGACCAACGTATGGCACCCAGTATGAGAGTCGAGAGCAGATGAGTGGAATTACCTTGGAGAAAAGATCAGTTGAGAGGACCTCATGTTCAAGCACATCCTATGAAGCTATCAGCGCATATCATAGAATTGCCACCCGTCTTATTTAGGACATTGTCAGTGTCTGCATGGAGTTTTTTTTTTTTTGTCTCATCTATGTGACTGTAGTCATCCTGCTCGCAACAGTAGCCAAATAGTAGCCTAACCAGTAATAACTAATATTAACAGCATAAAGGGACCACTAGTTTCTACCTTCTTGCTCAAACTGCCGCTGGGAGAAGATGCACGATAACAATTTAGATCAGCCTAACATTTATTATTAAATGTAACTTAACTTATTGTGATTAAAAACAGGTCACATTATCAGCATCATGAGCAACTTTAATCTGCTGCTCTAACTGCCAAGTTCCTGACTCAGAGAAAAACAAAATCACCAAGACCACAGTTGTTCTGTCAGGGGAAAACTGAAGTGCACAACTAAGAGCGAGAGAGAGTGATACTAATATGCTCTCTGGCCAAATGGTCATTTGTTGCTTTCCCTGTCAGAGACAAAAGCCTGAGTGCACTTGCATTCCTTCCCGGGTCCTCACTAGATGTTGTCTAGTTCTAGCTAGTGGCTTCGGTAGAGACCAACAAATACAGTAGATGACAGTGCTGTAATTCTGGACCACATAGCACACCTCTTTTTCCTGCCATTTTTCTTCAATGAAGCTCAAGTGGATTTACAGTATGTACACCATCGCCAAGACTTTTTGTTTTTAGCCAATGCAGGCTAGCAGGTGGACAGAAGAAATGTCTCGCTAAACAGAGTGAATGTTTATTTATTGATGTGTGTTCATTTGATGTGTTGTAATGTATGCTTTTTTAGTAATATGATGAATGGGTGCCTCTCACCTAAATTTTTTATGGTTAAGATACGTGATGTAGAAAGATAGTGAATATTTTCTCTGCAGCGTTCTGAGTGAGTGCCTATTTTTCCATCCTCTTGACTTTACCTTTAAGTGTCTCTTCAGCTGCCCTGGTCTACTGTAACAGACGTACAGTAAGAAGTGTTATAAATTGATTCTTGACTTCATAGCATTCCAATCAAATGAGATTAAGGAGCAAACTAGGGTGAGATTTTAGTTTGTTGTTTTTGTCAGAAGCTAATTGCAACTAAGTTAATGGCAGCAGAGTTAACTAGTTTTATGTAGAAGTCTTTTTATGGTATTAACTTTAAATGACAGTTTTCTCTAAAGGCCCACAATCAAAGAAAGAGCTCAGTGATCAAGTAAAATGAATCTATGACACCTTCAAGGTCCATCTTTTGTCATGCTAGCACTGCCTGCTTTGTATTATTCAACCTTGCTGGATGAGTGGCAAGAGGCAGTCTCAGTGTTTACTGTAAGTCTACTGTAAGCTTGCTTATGCAGAAGTGTATTTGCAATACAGGTACAATGTATTTATTGATTGCTCATACCTAATCAAAGTGATAAATCATTTCAGTCTGTCATGCCCTCTTTCCCATATATCTCCCATATTTAACAATTTATCAAAATTAGTAAACTTTGCTTGCCTCTGGAACAAGTTAAAAGTGTTACTAGCGCAATTATTAGATCACCCAAGACAAATGTGCTGCCACCTATAACGTATCTTGGGTTATAAAAGAGATTCATTTGGTTCTCAGTATTTGTTTTTCTCTCATGCAGTTTAAACAATCATTCCATTGGCTCATTTTGCCCACATAATGCAGGACATATGTGTCCTTCATAAGCTTTTTATTAAACAGATGCTATTCTGCTATTGTAGTGCTGCATGTCCTTTATAGTATTCATTGTAGCATGAATTAGTATGAATAATACTTAAAAAGCAAATTGACATCAATATATTCCTATATCTCTACTGCCGCTATGTGCAATATACTGTATGAAAGAAAATTATCTTGCCTTAGAAGTGTGTGTCATGCTTTGCATATGCGTCTTCTTGCCATTACTATCTGAAATATTGTTGAGTCGCAAATCCATGTGAAGTATTTACCCAGAGAGTGCTGTGTGTCCACGAATGTAAGTAAAAAAGTAACAGCAGTTTTATTCATGAGAGGACGCGGGGAAGGTTTGAGAGGAGAGTCCAAATCCACACTGAATTCAGAATAGGGATAGCTAAACATATGATCAACAGTTCCGACATTAACTAATGTCCCGCTTGCTTCTTCTTTATCGTCAATTGCAGTCACAACCCAGAACCGTGTCTCATAGTGAAAGCACAACAACAGCTACTATATGCTGCCAGCCCAGTAGATGCACAGACAGTCAGTCGCTCAGACTTTTTCTGCCCAGTCAAGTTTATCATAATGCTCTGATATATAGGTCCATCACACTCAGTGTGTAGTGTTGTGTGTGTGTGTGTGTGTGTGTGTGTGTGTGTGTGTGTGTGTGTGTGTGTGTGTGTGTGTGTGTGTAAATGAGAGAGAAACAGACAGAGAGACAAAGAGATTGTGAGAAATAGAGAGCTTTTAGATGCACACAAGCTGAGTGTGAAGCTCAGAGACAACGTGGTAGCAGTTATCTAAAACACTGCTCTTCTTGACTCCAGGCTACTATGGTGCTCTGTATATTCTATTCCATCCTAGCACTGTGTTTACAGCCTGTGTATATGTTCAGCACATGCATATAGTTAATAAACAAAGACAACCGAAAGGAATGTCCTGCCACACTCATTACTGTAGAGATGAGATCTGTGAGCATGTGTTGACTTATGAGATAAGCTGCAGTATCTGCCAATTACTGGGGGTTAAAGGAAATAGAAGGAAAGAGAGGAAAGGTTGGGAAGGAAAATACAATAATGGAAGTAAGATAAACACTGCCCACACCCTCTTTTGCTGTTTAAACTGTATTTTTCTCAACTGTTCTTGTTTACCGGAACACCTATTGTATGTGAATTTATGTGGCATGAAAGCTTCGTCTGGACTTCTGTCGTTTCCACTCTTGTTACCAAGCACCCTACTGAAGTGACACTCTGTCAAGACAAAAACACTCTTGGAGAAACAGACACATCAGGATCATCTGAACCAAGGAAAACACATCCTTGCTGTCCTCTACAGGAAAGAGGACACTTGACACACACATACACACATGCCGGACAATTGAACACATACAGCTGGTGTACACACACTGCCTGTGATGGCCACGTCTGCCGCCAGGATGGACTCCTGTGGTTCTATCAAACTTCAAGGCCACAAAGTGAATGGATTTAAATCCACCGCTGGTGGTGAACACACGTACAGTAGCCATGTAAACAATGTATTTAGGAGTTACAGCTGCTTTCAATGATGTCTTAAAATGCCTAAAGCTTCAGCTTCAAAACAAGCTTCTGCCATGTAAAGATTCCTGTAGCAGGGAATCAAAGTGTATGCTTGCTGAATTAATCCAAGAAACTAAAGTTGTATAGTAGGTAAATTATCTCTTAGGTTTGATATGTTTCAGGGACTAAGAATGGAAGTATATTAAGAAATCAAAAAGGAAATATCATTTCTATGAGAACTTTAACTTATTTGTGTCATCAGACACTGTATAAATAACTGTTGTTTGTTTTTTTCACTATGTTTTTCTATTTGAATGTTATTGTTGGCTCACCTTTGAGCCTCATACTGTGCAGGGGCTGAGGTTTGACTAAAATGCACATGCAGGCCTTGGTAAAATAGATTCTGTCTGTACTGTAAACTGTACTGTTAAAACATATTTACCCCCAAACAACCACCTCCTCTACTGTAACTCTATTTCCCTGACCTTCTTCAATTTCCAATTTCAATTTCATAAATACTGAATGTGTATGGAATTTAGATAACCCTCAGCTTCTTCACTAGCTTTCTTTAGCTTTTGTGGTCTCTATTCAGCCATCTGTAAAAAGTCGTTTTTTTCTACCATTTTAAGGAAAAAGTCAAGCAAATTGTCCATTACATACAAAGGAAATATGGATCTGAACACTTGCCATGCCCTTGATGAGGACTTCCAGTGAATATAAACTGATTCAAAGAGAATATTGATAGATACTTTCATCATTCAAAATAATTGTAAATGATAAACCTATAATGAATAATAATGGTCTTCATGATAGTATCAAAAATAACGTATTTATGATAACATCAAGCTACTGTTGTCTTTTTCATTTGATGTAAAGGACCTTTTGTGAAGATTAGGCAAAAAGACAAATAGATTTGCAATTCTTATAGTGGATTCAGAAAGGTTTTTCTCATAATTATATATTATGAGTTTATCTATTATGGTTTTCACCATAGCAATATACTTTGTATGTCCAGAATGCACAGAAAATCGAGCAGAAAATTATTACTCGAACTCTGAATTGGTGAATGTTTACATCAAATCCAACAACTTACTGTAGGTCCTGTGTGAAAACATAGCAAAGTCACTGAAGCATACAGTTTGTAACATATCCAATTCTTCGTTGCTGCTCTTATAGCAAAATAAAGCCTTGAGAAAGAAAACCAAAAAGTTCCATATATACCATATAAATTGATGAAAGCATCACTGGAGCTGCTGCTCTCATGTCCATTACAGAAGGAATATTTGAATCAACCCTGAACTCCTCAATAGTATTGTGTCCCGCTTCTCTCCTTAAGTGAATCTTATGCTCCCTGTGTTTTACTGAGAAAGCAAAGTGGTCTATTTATAGAACCAGGAAGGGGGAAAAAAAACGCCCTTGACTCCTGGTTCAACGTAGAGTGGGACTAGTACAAACATTGTCTATATCAGTGGCATTTCTTAGAGTCTAACACTTTGCCTCGCAGCTGGAAAGGTTTGTCTCCCCTCTCGTTGTCTTTTCCTTCCACTCCTATTGCTGCTGCTTGAGTTTGATTTGGTTTGCCCTCCATGTTATTTGCCCCTCTCATATTTCATTTACCACACATTTTCTCTTGTGTTCATTTCTCTCCATCTGTGCCTCTCCACCAGTGCTAAGCACCAAAGTAATGCACAGTCGGTGTTGTGATTATCCTCTCAGACATATATTAGCAGGAGTATAATGCTCCCTCTAGGCCACCTCAGTTGCTTCCGGTATGTCGGCTAAGGACAATAGCCAGATAACTGATGGGTATTGATCCAATGGTCAATATGGTACTGTTTGATTAGCTATGTATTAAACAGAAGCCTGGTTTAAGTTCTCTTTAAGCCAGCCAGACAGCCAATATTCCAACTATATCACACATCGGTCGGTTATTCCATCTTACAATGTATGTAATGTTGTTCCCTGCTTTTGTCCTGACTTGCGCTTTTATATTGTAGGCAACTTTTATTTAATGATTTAAAGTGTCCAGGAGAAAATAATAAAATTAAAATATTACCAATATGTTTCCTGACCAGTTTCTCGCCTGTGGCCTGTCATTTTGATGGACACAAGTACACTTGTCTTTGTATGTTGAAAGAGGCAATACCCAATTGACCAAGTGATTGCCTTACATGCTATGAATATAAGATTGTTGGAGTATGAGCTGATTTATAACCTAATATACAGTCTAATTAATGGCCTGTCAACCTGAGCTTTCTTTATAGCACACCAGGTTCCATAGGGGAAACGTGTGTGTGTGTGTGTGTGTGTGTGTGTGTGAGAGAGAGAGAGAGAGAGAGCGCAGGGAAGCCCTTTTTTCATCACTTCTGTCCCAGTGGTGGAAGCCCCTTATAACTCCTCTATTACAGCAGGTTTCCTTTCTGTTCATATGGATTATCTCCTCCTTGCTTTGGATAGTTAAACAGCCAGAGGACTGTGTGTATGGCATAGTTCATAGTCATTTTGTTGGATCATTTAGTTTTTGTTGAACACAAAGGAAAAAAGGGAAATTTAAAAAAGATGTATATTGTTTTTAAAGAATGCTAACTTCAGTGTAAAAAAATAAATACATCAGATGTAGGGATAATGGATGGTGGAGTGAGAGAGTGGTTAGCCTTTAGGTGAATGTATGAGCAAAGGACACCACTGGGGGGCTTCAGCCTGTCAATGTGTAATGAGCTGAATTGGTTAACGAGTTTGGCCTACATTCTGTACCTTTACATACAGCCAAATACAACACAGCACAGCAAGAGTCTTCAATATTATCTTGAAGACTTAGATTTATTCATGGTATGGAATAGCTGTGAGTTGTGTTTAAGAGCTGTGTTTAACAAGGTGACATTCTCATATTTGAAGATGTATACTTAAACTATACTTACATTAAATAAAATACAGCAAGGATTTTCAAGATAATTCGACAGTAAATGTAAATCATTTAAATCCTTTATTTCATCTTGTTTCTGCAGTTAATTTGCAGTCAGTCCAGTTGATAAGGACAGCAATTCATGAATATATCCATATATGACATATGCATTCCCTATATACAGAAAGGAAATCTACTGCTATTTACATTTTTCATCATGCTGTTTCCTTCATTGTATTCCATCTGTCTTTATCTCAGTCGGCAACTAAATTAAGCATGTGGAAGGAAAACAAAGGCACATCAAGCTAATCAGCATATAGCCTACCGAGCACAAGAGTGACCTTAAAAGAAAAAGAATTAGGAATGATAAAATGAAGGATTAAAGGAATATATGCTCCGGATTGCTCCCATTTTAGCATAAACAGTGCTGCATAATAAGAGACAACCAGATTTGTCTGCAGAGACACTTGACTAGTGTAGTGGAAGTTTCCTTTGCAGCAGGGGGAAGAGTTTTCAAAGTTTAGTAAATTGAAACAAATAAGACAGACTGAGACTAAAACCAAGTTGGGGTTTTTGTATTTTATTAAAAACATATATATATTTGCAAATATGGAGCAACATGATTTCACAAAAGGCCGCAGCCCAGTGTGGAGTCAGTTTCTCAAATGAGTGAACAGAAACACCAGGCTTTTATGCATCTTCAGAGTGACAACACACACGCACTGGGCTTAGTATGACGCTACAATTTTGACAGGCAATCTGATACACATGAAGACAATCAGAGAAATACAAGAGACATCTTGGAGTCATCTCACCTCCTCCTCCCTGTATGACTTTCACCCCCCCCGTTACATCTTAACTGGCATGGGAAAACTAGAGATAGTTTTAGGGTGACCTTGTACCTTTATCAGTTCAGGCTAACAGTGCTCACATAATGTTCCAGACTGGGTGTCTCACAAAGTTAGAATCAAAATCTGCATGTGGGAAATGAGATAAACTCTTTCAGCATTTGTGAGAGAAGTAAAGTACGAATTAAACATAAAAATATAAGGAATTGTGCTTAAATGCAATTTTCCCATTACACTAGTTACACTTGAGACAATTATGTGCAGGCTGCAAAACAAATCCTCTCTTTTACCTACAGTGGGTATCTGTATGAAGGAAAAAAACATCCGCTAAAGGGTTTAAAACGGTGAGCAAAATGAATAATTTTCAAAACTCACTGTGTGTCTAGACTGTCAAACAGCACTGCTGCTAACCCTGCTGCTTTCATGAATGACCTGAGAGGTGAAACTGAACCTTGTGCAAAGGTGAACTTGCATCACAGTAAGGACACATACATCAGGATTGTTTATAACTTAA
The DNA here is from genome assembly GCF_004354835.1 of Perca flavescens. Classification (NCBI taxonomy): domain Eukaryota; kingdom Metazoa; phylum Chordata; class Actinopteri; order Perciformes; family Percidae; genus Perca; species Perca flavescens. The sequence goes on from NC_041337.1 coordinate 17,969,279, forward strand.
CTGTAGTTTTGAGACAATTCAACAAACAGATTCCTTCATCAGTCAGCTACATGTGGATTTCTATTGCTGAGTGGACAGAGGATGAAGGGGCTTCCTTGCCTCCTTCATAATTGCCTGCTTTGATACACTTTTTGTCTTTATGGACCACGTGATTTCACCTAGTAACTCACAAATAAACATACTCCTTCATTTACTCTCCAAGTGTTCTCCCATCTTCCCCCTAGTGTCCATGAGCAGGAATGCACATGTCTGTGTATACCTTATTCTCACTGTGTGCATTACTGGTGAGCTGTGCAGCATGTTTAACATCTTTAATACTGTAAATCAACCCAAACCATCCTCTACTTCTATTGTTGTATACATTGCATAAACAAATAAAAAAAAGAAAAGAAAATATATTTATCATTCCATCATTTTTGGTTTCGAAAACAAAGAAATTAGGATTGAAATAAGTAAAGAAAGGAATGACACCTATTTTCTTTTTAATTTCATTTTTGTAGAAAAAGACCATAGTTTCAGTCATTTATAGTGTGTGTGTGTGTGTGTGTGTGTGTGTGTGTGTGTGTGTGTGTGTGTGTGTGTGTGTGTGTGTGTGTGTATGTCCGTGTGTCTGTGTGTGTCTGTGTGTGTGTAAGATAAGTGCAATAATAGACACCACAGTGAGGAAACAAATGAAACCCTCTTCCTGTTCTCTCTGCAACTCCACCCACTCATTGCTCACAGACATGATATGGGGGGCTTAAAATTTCACCTGCATAAATAATTCATGAACTCAAAAACCACATTCTACTCTACAATTCCTCCTGGTCTCCATTTTGCTTGTCTGTTTCTCCCTCGCTCTTTGGTCCCTTTTTGTATTGTCTATCTTTCTTTCCAGGTGTGTTGTATTATTTTTTTACCTGCAAGAACACTGTAAAACACAGATTTGCAGATGTGGTCGCACTGGCCCGCTGGGCACACACACACACACACACACACACACACACACTAATCAGCTCTTTGTTTTTGTTCTTCATGTCTCTTAGTGTATTGATCAAGTATGCATTCAGAAGTGGATCACATAATGGGATAGTGATTGAAGAGCATTACTGTAGCAGCGGATGGTTACTGTAGCTTTAGTAATTGAATTTCAAACTCAAGGGTTAATTTACTCTCCCTTCATCTGTTGGGCCACTTGTGTCAAACACCCAAAAAGAATAAAGCTCTTTTTGCATTTAAATTTAGCATTATAGCATCTTTCCATGCTTGTAAGGTAATCTGTGATATTGCTGGAGAGTATAATACGTTTCACCTTCCACCTGCTTCATCACTCCTCACTTATCAGCACCAAACAGGGAATAGGAAGTGTGAAAGGCCATCAATCAAGGATGAAGCTCAATAAATATATCAGAATTAGGGCAAAATATGATGAATAAAAAGTTATTATTCCGCTGACAATAAATAAAAAAGAAAACCTAGCTGACATAACAGACTTGTACAAAATCTTCCTGCAATCCTTTGTCTTCCCCCTCGACCGCTTTGTCTTTGTAGTTGCCTACCCATACTCTTTGGCCTATTTTTGTGACTCAAATGGGAAAACAGAGCAGAAACTGGGTGTTGGCAGTGGCTTTGGGAGAAATAGAAAAAACAGAGAATGTTGTGAGTGAGAGAAGAGCAAAAGATCAGGCCTGTTGGGACACACCATGAAAGGAGACAGCGCTACTCATGAATATGGATTAAACTGGTGGAAACGCATATAAACAGTCAGAATTATCCTGACTTGTGTGACTGTGTAGTCTGCAAAGCTAATGACATGGAGTATGTCTGATCAATAAATAGGGGACTTGAAAAATCAAGAAAACATTTGTAAATTGCAAGATGTGGGATATACTGTATCTGGGCACTGGACAAAATTAGATGAGAAGAGAGTTTTATTGGGAATAGTGCACGCTTAAAACTGATGGGTCAAATTTACAAATGAATGTAAATAAATTCAATCTAACCAAAAACTTAAATTTAAGAATGGGTCTGGAGAGTGAACTAAGTGCAGTGCCACCAGAAGCCTGCAGAGGGAAACCTATCCATACTGTGCCTTACTCCACATGTGACTCTGTATGACCCATGCTCACTCAGACAGAAGCCAGCCAGTGGCGTCTTCTCCCCAGCCTGAGGCTGCAGGCAGGTCCAGGGATCAGCCAGTGGAAGCATCTGTGCCATACGCATCCATTTAAACAGTATGTTGGGAGATTAATCTGACAGCAATGTAGTGAATTACTCTTATTCAACCATGGGGAGTTTACCCTTTTGACCTGCACAGCTCATATGAAATGCAATGTAGGTACTTACTAATTAGTATGCAATAGGTAACAAAGTGGTGCAGGTGGAATTGAAAAAAGTAAAACGCCTATATGGAATGCAGGACTAGAAAGCATTAGGTTCACCTTAAGCGTGATTTAGGGTCCTGTGCAGGCTCCACGGAGAGCTTTTGCCGTAGCCTACGTAAGTGGCCTGAAGTTTATAGCCTACTTGATCGTTGGTGTGTGCGTCGATCTCAGCAGGGCCGGCATGTGTGTGTGTGGGGAGAGTGTGGTAGAAAGAGTGACGGTGATTAGCTTTGGAGCAAGTACTGACTCTAGAGGCAAAGTGAGAGAAACAAAGTGTCTCCTCTGTGCTTTCTGACCAGGGGGGGAAATCTGTAGTAGGAAAAGTTAACCCTCTCCTTGATTTCATGTTGTTTATGGAGAAGGAGAACCAGGAAATGAGTTGGGGGAAATGCAACACTACCAAGCCACATCATGCTTAAGCGTGATTTATGCTTCTAGTCTCGCTTTGCCAGACCTTCCTCTACAGCGCTCTGGAGGAGGGTCTGGCTAGTCCAAACAGCATTTCGGGATGGAAGAAACACTTGCTCTTGTTTATTGGCCTTTCTTTAAACCAATCACAATCGCTAAGCTCCGCAGCTGCATAATAGCCTCGGGAAGGAACTTTTTTTGGTTGAACATGTTCAAAAGTTGTCGTAGGCTACAACAGAAAACTCAGATTGGACAGATAGTCTAGCTCGCTGTCTCAGTTTACCCTGCAGAGATCTTAGGAGCAGTTAACCATAGTCCTCATAAATCGACCGTAGTTTAAAATTCCAACACAAAGAAAGCGGAAGGAAGCGGACATCGGCTGAAAAGACATGCATCCGGCGGAACAATCCGTTGCCGCCAGAATATAGACTAAGTTCACCTTTTTTCATGTCCATCTTAAAACAACACTTACATGCTCATATAAACATCGAAAGAGTAACAGTGTTGTTTCTCCTGTACTTACTGGCTGTGAAAATATCTCTTCTTAAAGCAATTTCAATCTTAGTGATGGGAGACAAAATCCACAATCCCCGTTCTGTACAGTTCAGCTGTCAATTCAAGTGGGTATACAGTCTTTTAAAGGGGAACTCCATACATCTGTTTACAGGTCTTGAGGCATATAGCTGCACATGTGGAGAAACTTGTGAACCTATAATTTAAAGCCATTTTGTTGTGACAAAAGAATTGAATGCTCCTTGCTTCATCATTCTGATTAGAAATAAGAAGAGAAAGTTATCATGGCTGATGGTGGTCAAGAGAGCATAATTAAGGGGCCGTCCAGCAGAGGTTAGGAAAGGATCCTTTTAATCTCCTCTCTCTCTCTCTCTCTCCTCTCTCTCTCTCTCTCTCTCTCTCTCTCTCTCTCTCTCTCTCTCTCTTTCTGCAGCACAGCTTTAGTTGAAGTACGAAGAAAAACAGGGATTTTGCAACCGGGGAATTGGCCAAATTAAACGTAATCATGTTGTTATATCACTCTCGCATCTGGCCCCAGGGTGATTGGCCGGGGCACCTCCGACGTGCCTGCTGTCGGTGCGGTCAGCCCGGGGCTGACAGGACGCGCGTTGTGGTCAGTCGATCCAGTGCGCGCTAACCATGAGTCCGGCACTGCCCGGAGCGCCAAACTTTCACCAATTACGCCCGGAAGTTTGTCGGATCGCACTGAAGGTAGGCCGCTTCTTTCTCCTGTACAGCCTGTTACAACAAGTGCTACAGGTTACTGTGTGATGGAGCGTTTTTATATTTATTCAACCAGCTGTTGCACAATCGCGCTGCATGAGCGGTGCTGCTGTCTGCCGCCGGAACAACAGAAAAGAGCTTACTACTGTCACGGAGTAGAGAAGGTTAGGACCCAAATGCAAATCCAACTACTTTTAGCTTCGTTTCTGAAGAAATTGTAGAAAAACATTTATGCAAACAGAATAGAGGAAAATGGTAATGGCTTAATCTTTATATCAAGGCTAATTCTTCCATAGGCTATATTTGGACAACTGTCTTATTCTCAATTCTTATGTCCTTCATTCCCAAAATCACAGCTTGTATTTAGGAGTTTATATTTGCACTGAGCTCACATTAGGACTCTTTTACAGCAAAATTTCCTGTGATGTTGCAATAGTTTTTGTCTTTTCCATCTAAATTTTTTTTTTAAGATGTTCAGGACTGAAGAAAGCCAGCACATCGGCTTGGTTTTCCTTACAATGGAAACAGGCCTCCTGTTATGACTTTAAACAACTACTATGGTGTTTAATGAGTGCATCATGTGGGTTTCATGTGAAATCTTCATCTGCAAAGTGGTTGATACAGCTGTCACAAAAATGTAATAACGTTTTTTTTTTTTTAAAGCAAGCTAACTTTAATTATATATTTATAATAAATAAACATGAAATAGTAACCCTCCGGTGAAGAGCCCTTTTTACTGTCCTGAGGAGATGACTGCAGAGGGTAGTTACTGCTCTTTGGTCAATGTGCTGTTTCTCCCGTGTATGTAAAAAACACTGAAATAAAGATATCCCTCTGTAAAATAATTCAACAGCAGTTTGACGTAAGATTTTATCTTTTATTTATCTTTTTATGTACCTACCGTACATGCAGCCATCTCCACGCATCCCCTCTTTGATTAAAGTTCAAACTGTGATTCAACTGTAAACTGAGCATCTCATTCACTCCCACATTTTCTCCAGAACCCCTCAAAACTCCACTGACCCTCCATCCTCCACCCACTTGTCATGGCACACACACACACACACGCACACACGCACACACACACACACACACACACACACAACACACACACACACACACACACACACACACACAATTTTGTGGTCCATTAACACCTGTGTAACATACTAGGTGGAGTAAATGGTTTAAGGAATAAGAAATATATGTTTTTCTTGGTGTTGTGGTGGAAAGTGTCAGTAAGTGTGCATACAAATGTTTGGTCTATTTTTGCTAATGGAGGTAATTCATTACCTTGTGATGATCACCAACCGAAAAGCCATAATTGACCATCAGTGGTTACATTCTCATAAGCTGGTAAACATGCATCAGTTGACTAGTTGCTACAGTATGAGTCTGTCTACACTGTCCAAGTTAGTAAACTGAGAGAAAAAAAGGATCAAAAGTGGTACAGTATGTGTAATATGGTTATTCTATAAGCAAATTTGGAGATACACTAAATATGCTGTGTGTGTGTGTGTGTGAGTATGTGTGTGTGTGTGTGTGTGTGTGCGTGCGTGCATGTGCGTGTGGTGCACATGTGTTATCTGTTTGTATGCCACCTAATATTAGTGATATGAAAGAGAGAGTCAGACCAGATGGCCATATTTTCCCAGAATGGATCTGGCACAAAAAAGGCTTCTAAAAAAACAAACATATTATTTCTGTGAATGAGGCGGGTGGGGTCAGGGTGGGGTGGGTAGACATTGGGAGTAATATGAGCGTGTGTGTGTTTCATTGCTTTTGAGGTAAAATGAAATGACAATATTTAACCTTTTGGCTTCATGAGCAAATAACCTTTTACTACATGATGATAGGCAAAAGTCATGAAGAGTTCAATGAAGATGTTAAGTAACATTTGAGAACATTTGACAATACATTTGTGAGGAAGGTAGGTGAAGATACAGTATAGCACAAAATTGCCGGTGGAACAGAGACACAGAGGACTGACTCACATCGGTTTAGAGTTTTACAATTGTGTTTTGCTTCCTGGGCGATAGACAAAATACAACAATGGATGATGTGTTTCCTCTGGTACAAAAATGTTCATTGCAACGTGTTATTTAATCTCAAAGACAAAATCCTCACAATGCGGAGAGGATCTCAATAGGCGGATGACTAATGGAAAAAAAAAAACTTAAAGGCTTTGAAAACTATGAGATCCTACTTTTTATCTCTGTGTATGACCTGATGTGCTATTAATCTGATCCTGTCTATATCATGAAGAAAGGGTTGTAGCATGTGTTGTTTTTGTACAGCCATGCTTGTGGCTTGGCTGCTGTGTGTTAGAGTGTGCATCGGGCCGCATTTTTCTGTCCGAGCCCGGCCCGCGTCCCACAGAGCAATAACCGAACCTGACCCGAGTCCGACACAGTAAAAATCTCTTTTTTCTCATACTAATGACACATGTACGTTTGTTTGTGTGAAAAGCCCGCTTTTATTAAGCAACTATAGGAAGGCATTCGGAAATGTCAACAGATGAGCGCATCAGCGCAAGGCTACCTACATAATAAGCTGTTTTAAATTTAAAATGTTCAATGTCTTATTGCGCTGATGTGACCGAGCCCGAACCGAACCCGAACATCATTTCTAAAGATCTGTCCGAACCCGGCCCAGGCCATCGGGTCCCGTCGGGTCCCGTCGGGTCCCGTCGGGCTCGGGTCGGGTATCCATCCTCTAGCTGTGCGTGTGTGGTGGGTGTGTTTCACAGTTTCATCTTCAAGTACAGACAGACCCATGCTGGCACATCAATCTCTGTGCCAGTAATTGAGGATGTCCTGTCAAAGCAGCAAGAGTAGACTTGGCTGACATGTCTTTATTTATTTGTTTATATATTTTTACCCAAACACAACATCTAGCAGCGTTCATTGTTTGCCCATATCTAGAAAAAGCAATGTAACTGCATAGCAGTCGGCTTACTGTATACAGTTAATGGGTTAGTTAATGTCAGACAATATAATAAAAATAGAAATATTCTCAATTGCCATCTGTATTACTATCTCAAAATGTTTATAGGCTCATGATGGCAATGGAGAACAAAGCATTTGTCTCCTATGAGCGCTGCTGGTCCACTACAACGGAGCATTAGGGCCACATTAAGAGAAAAAAAATTAAGGAGGAAGATTTTTTTATTTTGCATTTATTTTGCATTTCGAGAATGAAGTCGAAATGTCGAGAATAAAGTCAACATGACGAGAAAAAAGTTGAAATACTTTTTCAAGAATAAAGTCAACATGACGAGAATAAAGTTGAAAATATCTTTTCGAGAATAAAGTCGACATCAAGTTGGACTTTTGAGAATAAACCAAACTATAGCTTTACCTATAGTCTTCTACAAAATGCATTAAGAAGGCCTATATGAAATTATACTTCAGAATCGGTTTTAATAACAAGGAAATTCTTTCTCTTTTAGTGCATAAACACAGTATGGTGATAAGTATTAGGATTTTGAAGAGATTGTGCCGAAAATTGCGTCTGTTCAGAAGGAGGAACCACACAAACTTGAAAGATGCGGCCGTATCCTGCAAAGTGAAATAGCTTGTAATGGACAGATGCAAGGGTATCGATGGTTACACCTACACATATGCTGTATCACAAGACAAAATAAGACAATTGATCAGTTTGATCCTGAAGGAGGGGTCTCAGGTGAGCACGGCACTCCAAGGATGTAACCCATATCTATGATGTTGCCTACAGGGCAGCTGGCGTGGCGGACAGTCGCTCTAATGTGATTAAGTGATAAAGGAGTTGAATTTATTCTCGTCATTTCAACTTTAATCTCGCCATTTCGACATTATTCTCGAAATGGTAGTTCAACTTTATTCTCGTCATGTTGACTTTATTCTCGCCATTTCGACTTTATTCTCGAAAAAGTATTTCAACTTTTTTCTCGTCATGCTGACTTTATTCTCGACATTTCAACTTTATTCTCGAAATGCAAAATAAATGAATAAATCTTCCTCCTTAATTTTTTCCGTCGTAGGTCCACACAGTAATCCGGGATGGGAGAAAAACAGGCTCTCGTTTATTGGCATTTCTTTAAACCAATCACAATCGTTTTGGGCGGTGCTAAGTGCCGAGCGGAGCCGCGGTGCCACTGCAAAATAGCCTCGGGAAGGAACTTGTTTTGGTGGAACGTGTGTATGTCCAAAAGTTGTTTTAGTCGTGCAACAGAAAACTCAGATTGGACAGATAGTCTAGCTAGCTGTCTGGATTTACCCTGCAGAGATCTGAAGAGCAGTAAATAAATCGACCAGAGTTTAAAATTACAACACAAAGAAAGCGGAAGGTAACGGGACATCCGAAAAAAGTGACATACTGCAGAATTTCCGGCAGAATGAGAGCAATCCCGGAAGTGGAACGTCCTGGATATAGACTAGTCCTCCCCCCCGAAAAATGCAGCTTAAGATGTATGTTATGTTATGATATTTAGTAAGCACGGGGAAAATATTGATGCAACAATACATATAGATGGTGTTGAAATTCATGAGTAAGGAAACTAAGTTTTTAGGTGTCATGATAGATGAGAATCTGAATTGGAAATCACATATGAATTACAGTGAAGGATTATTAGATAATTAAGCATTGAACATATCTGACCTATTGTGTTGAAGTCTGGGGAAGTGCTTGTAAAACACTCACTCAGTTTTCATTTTACAAAAAGAGCCTTAAGAATCATCAGTAGAAGTCAATATCGAGATTCATCAAATCCATTGTTTATTAAGTTAAAGTTGTCGAAATTTCAGTATTCTGCAAATTATGTATAAAGCTCAATCGTAAGGTGTTAAAAGTGAACATTTTGCTCTGTATGTTCTGGCTTACAGATATAGAAATATGGGGATAGAGGTAGAATTATTATGATCCCTGCAGCCTTATGGTTCTTTATCTGTGTGCATCTCTGTGTATATGTATGTGTATGTTACTTTTTTTGTGTGTGCCTATCTGTGATGGCTCGCTAGTATCTGTGTTGATATGACAGAAGTGATCCCGTGGCTTATAGCACTGAGCTGCCCAGCCTGCATTAATCTGCTTAATAGGGTCAAAACTGGTCCAAAAATAGCTCTACCAACCAATGGCCTTACACTGCCAGAGACCCCCCGTCACGTCACAGGGACATAACAAAAGGTCCAACGTACAATGTCAACCATACTGTATTTACTTTACCTTGTGCCTTGTTGAAAGTAAGAATGCCTCCTGCGGTAAATCTTTACACAGACTGAAAAGTTAACCCTGATGCCTTTGCACTTGTGTGAGCGCACTTAACAGAATCACCATCTGTGCTCAGCTGCAAACATCTGGCACACTGCAGATTTATTCTTGTGATAATGAATATTATTCAGTAAAGTGTGGTGAAATTTTGACTTTAGTTTGTGATGAGAAAAGTGAACGGTCATTTGAAGGAGACCATTTTTGGTTAGTTTATTATTTATGTCAAATTAAAACAGCTTCATCAGTGGAAGCTTTCTGCAAATTTGCATTACAGTTTAACACCATAGGATATTGTTGAAACAGTATTCAGTTAAGTATTAGTATTGTACAGTGCAGTCTTGTATATCAGTATATAATAACGTTTGGAGATCAATAAATTACAGGGAGTAAAGTCATAACAGTGACATAAAATTGAAGAACTAAACCAGGTGACTGACTGCAGAGGTCCATGTAATTTCAAATGTACAATATTCATCAGGATCAGCAGCAAACAAAAGATCACTTGAAACTTTAATGAAGCCTCTGAAGCTCAAAGTCTGAGTGGAATTACTTTGGACAGACACACACACACACACACACACACACACACACACACACACACACACACACACACACACACACACACAAAGGCAAACACACACATGAAAAAACCTGCAAAAACTGCCAGCTAATGTCAGAGCTGAAGGTTTAAGATACATAATGGCTGGGATAAACTGTATTTGTATCAGGCTTGACCTCTGTGGCTCTTAAACCTTTAATGCTTTAAAAGGTCTGAAGTCAGCAGTCTCATTCCTCCAACAAAGAGCGTTAAAGTCAACTAACGAAATGGACATAATGTGTTGTCTCCTAATGAGGAGGAGGCATACATGTGATCGGTTGGAGAGTGGCAGTGTGTGTGTCTGTGTATATTGTTTGCATGTGTGTTTGTACCTAGGCATGGGCCGGTATACAATTCTGACGGTATGATAACCTTCAGCAAATATAACACGGTTTCACGGTATTGCAATTACATCTTTAAAATATATATTTAAAAAAATTTAACACAATGTATTTTATTTTTAAACACACTGCACACTAGCAGGGATACGGATTACTAAACTGCACTTTATGTAAGTAAGACCTGCCTGAACATCTGTTCATGTTCACACATGTGGTAAAGTCACAGCGGCTAGCTTACTAAATTGTATAGTAGCTCAGCTCAGCACAGCATGCAACAATATGTTTCTGATACATTCTGATGATTCTCAAATTGCCCCATATGTTTGTTTGATTTTTCTACCAAGCTTGTGCAGTGCATGCCTGTATGCACTGTGTGCACATGTAGCAAGACTTGTTATCTCATGGGTTGCTTCCACTATGACTCCCTGTGTATTAATAGCATGGTAATAATAGTCAGAGCACCATGGCTTGGCGTGGGCCCCATGACACCGCTGTTTTACGCCGTCCTAACACAAGTCAAGGTCACACTGCCTCCTTTAAAGCGTTTTGTCCTCACTGCTACAGAGCACAGCTGCTAGTGTATCTAGGCAGAGTCTTTTTTCATGCATATGTGAATGTATTATAGTATATGATATACTGTATCTTATATCTTAAATATTGGTTCATTATATATTCATTTTTCATTCCCCCAGTCTTTTTTTCTTCATTTGTTTGAGTTGTAAGCCCTGTCAACCCCATAGAAACATTTGATTGTCATTATCATTACTATGCCGATGATACTGTTCTCTACTGTTCTGGGTCCACTTTACGTCAGGCAATCACAAATTTACAATCCACTTTTAACATCTTGCAACATAATCTGGCTACTTTAAAATTGGTTCTAAACTCTAACAAAACTAAAGTCCTGACTTTCACTAAGGGAAAATCATCAAAAAACAAAGTCCCAACGATTTGTACACTTTCAGGTACAGAAATTGAAGAAGTATCACATTATAAATACTTGGGCATTATCATTGATCAATCACTGTCTTTTACACTGCATGTCTAAGGTTTGGTTAAAAAACTGAAGTTGAAGTTAGGTTTTTTCTTTAGAATCAAGTCTTGTTTATCCTTTAAAAAAAAAAAAAAAAAACTTGTAAATGCCACATTCTTGTCTGTTTTGGACTATGATGACATTTTATATATGTATTCGACCTCCCAGTGTCTTCACGCTTTGGACACGTTTCATGGAGCCTTAAGATTCATCACAAACTTAAAATCTCATACTCATCACTATTTGCTTTACTCTCGGGTCGAGTGGTTCCCTTTCTATCTAAAACTCTTGAGCGTGCCATCTTATAATCAACTCTCTACTTATCTCAACCAGAACAACTTTCTCGATCCCCACCAGTCTGGCTTCAAGGCTGGTCATTCAACAGAAACCGCCCTCCTTGCTGTCACTGAGCAGCTTCACATTGCTAAAACAACCTCTCTCTCTTCCATCATCATCCTTCTGGACCTTTCTGCTGCCTTTGACACAGTGAACCACCAGATCCTCATTTCGACACTCCAGAATCTGGGTATCTCAGGCTCTGTGCTCTCATTGCTCACATCTTACCTGTCAGACCGAACCTACCGGGTAACTTGGAGAGGATCTAGCTCAGAACCTTGACCACTCAAAACTGGGGTTCCTCAGGGATCAGTCCTGGGTCCCCTCCTCTTCTCTCTGTATACCAACTCCCTCGGGTCTGTCATTCAGTCGCACGGCTTTTCTTATCACAGCTACGCAGATGACACCCAACTAATTATTTCGTTTCCTGAGTCTGACACTCAAGTAGGAGCACGTATCTCGGCCTGTCTAACTGACATCTCTTCTTGGATGTCCACTAACCATCTGAAACTCAACCTTGACAAGACTGAGCTCCTTTTCCTTCCAGGGAAAGGCTCTCCTACCCAGGACCTGACTATAACAATCGACAACTCTGTGGTAGTCCCCACCCAGACTGCTAGAAACCTGGGTGTGACACTTGACGACCAGCTCTCCTTCACTGCCAACATTGCTGCAACCACCCGATCGTGCAGATACATGCTGCATAACATCAGAAGGATACATCCCCTTCTAATGCAGAAGGCGGCTCAGGTTCTGGTTCAGGCTCTAGTCATCTCACGTCTAGACTACTGCAACTCCCTCCTGATTGGCCTGCCTGCATGTGCCACCCGACCCCTGCAGCTCATTCAGAACGCAGCAGCTCGACTTGTCTTCAACCTCCCCAAGTTCTCTCACACTACACCGCTCCTCCGCTCTCTTCACTGGTTACCAGTGGCTGCCCGCATCCGCTTCAAGACACTAGTACTTACATACAGGGCCACGAACGGATCAGCCCCAGCTTACATCCAGGACATGGTCAAACCATATACCCCAACCCGCTCACTTCGCTCTGCATCAGCCAAACTGCTTGCTGCCCCTCACAGCGAGGGAGAACTAATCACTTAACGAAATCCCGACTGTTCACTGTCCTGGCTCCTAAATGGTGGAACGAGCTCCCCATCGACATCAGGATGGCTGAAAGCCTACACATCTTCCGCCGAAGGCTAAAAACACATCTCTTCCGACTACACCTCGGATAAAATATAAATATAAAAAAAAAAGCTAACACACACACACACATAATTATACACATATGTCAATGAACCCATATATTGCAGCTGTTAAAGCCCTCCTTTCATATCATTTTTGAAAATCATTGCTTTGTACATTTTGTTGAACTGGATTATGTTTTGACATTGCTTTAGTTCTGGTCACAGACCATTCCACAATTTCAAACCACTGATTGTAATGCACTGACTTTTTATAGTTGTTCGAACAGCTATAACCTTTAATTTAAACTTATGACTTAAATTATAACCCCCCTCTCTATCAAAAAAGAACTTCTGAATATTACCTGTTAGTAGTCTGTTTTTAGCTTCATACATGATTTGTGCAACTTGAAATTCAACTAGATCAATGAACTTTAAAGCTCTGGAATGTAAAAACAGTAAGTTGGTGTGATCATAGTATCCTGCTTTATGAACTGTTCTTATGGCTCTTTTTTGTAGTATGATCAGTGGTTGCAGAGTGCTTTTATAGGTGTTCCCCCAGACCTCCACACAGTAATTTAAATAAGGTAAACCAGTGAACAATATAGAATATGCAGTGCTTTGTGATTTGTGCTTTGCCTTAGACAGGACTGAGATACTTTGTGACACTTTAGATTGAACGTGTTTTATATGAGGTTTCCAGCAGAGCTTGTGATCTATAATCACACCGAGAAATGTATTTACATATACTCTTTCAATAGTCACACTATCTATCTTAACATGCACTTTGATTATTTGACTTACAATTTCCAAACAACATGATTTTGGTTTTACTCAAATTTAATGATAATGTATTACTGTCAAACCATCTTTTTAATTTACTCATTTCAGATGTGATTAACTCCAGAAGCTGCTGCAAATCCTCACCAGTACAAATAATATTTGTGTCATCTGCAAATAAGACACATTTATAAATTCTGATGTTTTACATAAGTAATTTATGTAGAGAATAAAAAGAATTGGCCCCAACACTGACATAGACATAGAATAGAAAGACATGTTGATTAAACAGCGTTGACAAGACTCTCCACAGTAGTTGTTCACACATGCTCTAGGAATTATGCTAGTCGAATGGCAGCTTCCTTACGTGCCTGTGTGTAAAAATATGTTTTACAGCATGAGGACAGGAAGGTATGCGGTCTGAGTTTCACTCCTTGGAATTTGACATAAGATCATTTATGTCCTCTGCGGTTGCCAAAAAATACTTTAGGGGGCTTCTTAAGAGATTCAGTTCCTACTTTTTTCCTGCTCTAATGATGGAAGATATTTTACTGAAGCTCATGAAAATTGCATGTTCACAAGGTGTACAGCTTAGAAGGGGCTAAGAATTGAAGGAGGTGATAATATCGGATCTGTGATTGATGAGTTAAAAGTGAATGGTAGAACACTGTGTGATCTGAGGAACGGAGCTTTAATTCCTCCTGCCCATGTTACGTTGTGTGTGTGTGTGTGTGTGTGTGTGTGTGTGTGTGTGTGTGTGTGTGTGTTTGGGGTGAATAAGTCAAGCATCCAGAGATCTGAGGATCTAATCGCACCGTTCCAGTCTAGAAGGCCTTGAGTACACTAAGAGATGGCTCATGGCACACATGCCAGACACACACACACACACACACACACACGCCAGACACACACACACACACACACACACACACACACATATATATATATATATATATATATACAGACACATACAAACACACACTTGCATACAAAAAATATCAATGATATGCAATATGATGCAATATTAAAAGATTTTCTTTTTCTGCTGCTTTTTTTTCTGTGACCTGTGTGTGTGTGTGTGTGTGTGTGTGTGTGTGTGTGTGTGTGTGTGTGTGTGTGTGTGTGTGTGTGTGTGTGTGTGTGTGGCCTTTGGGACATCTCTAGTTTCTACTCCAGCATAAAGTTACCCATGTAGTCTGTGATAGATTAGTCATTCCGATGTCAATTGACGAGGTAGCAGAAAGCTGAAGCAGTGGCAGAACCTGTGGAGGACCATTTTCTCCCTCTCCTATTTTTTTGTTTTTTTTTTTGTTCTTTTTACAGCATTTTGTACACACTTGGTCCGTAGATGTCATGCTAAGGAAGGTAAGATGCATAATGCTTCTTTGTTACTCTGTCTGTGAGCTTGTATGGGCAGTTTAATAGCTTGTTTCTTTCTATAACAGAAAGAGTGCAGGAAGCAGATTATGCATTGCAGCTTTGGAAATTAAAGCCCTAAACCAGAGATCACATTTCACATGTATTGACTCAGATTTCACTCCCTTTAAAAGTGAAAGCAGAAGCTTAAACATACCACTCTCAACAGATCTTTGGCAACACTGTAATTAAAGGTAAATAGCTGAATCAGTGCGACTGTCTTGATCTGTTTTGGAAACCATTTGTCTTTTTGGAGAGTCAGAGCAGTCGTACGTCTTACCATTACTTTCAGAGACAGACATTTAAGGGTTGGTAGTTCTTTCTGTTACATTAAGCAAAATTAAACATTGATGACATATTGATTTATTGGGAAAACATTAGGATTTGTACAAGCAGAGCAATATCATTGGCTAATTTTAAGGTATTGATCCAAGCGCTAGTGTCTTCGTCTACAGCTTCTATTTAAGGAGCATGAGAAAGTTTGGTTTGCTCATATTAGATTCTGGTTGTGGAGTTTAAGAGGAGAGGAGGATTTTGATTTGATTTGGCATTTTCCTTTTTGTATGGCATTCATCATAAAATGTTGTGTTGCAATCCTACACTCCAACTGATTCTGTTTCATCTTCTCATTGGAATTAGCCTTCTTCCTGTGTGCACAATCCATCATAGCTATTGTGTCATTTTCATGTGTCATCGTCATCTGTTTCCTCTGCTCCGGCCCTCCTTCTTGTCAGGGCTGCTCTCTCATCATCCTGTCTATCCATCCGCCTTACTATCAACTCCTATTCTCTCTCATTTTCACTTTCTTTTCCTTCTCTTGCATTCTGTCCTTTTCCCACCCAGTCCTTCCACCCACATCCGTCTTCCCAACAATTTTCATGTCATCCTTCTTATTTACTCAGCTGGCCCTATTTCTCTCTCTCTCTCTCTTTCTCTCTCTCTCTCTCTCTCTCTCTCTCTCTCTCTCTCTCTCTCTCTCCTCCCTCCCTCCCTCTATGTCCCAGCAGGATTGCTATCACTGGCACTGGTTTTAGATGGTGACTCATCTCTGGAGTCTTTAATTAAACATCTGCATCAGGCGTCAGCACTCAGTCACAGACACATGCACAGTAAGCACACTGCACACACACATGCACATTCAGACAAATGCATTTACACTAATCGATGCACACCTCATAGAGCAGCTTACTATTAAATGTAATCTTTATGCTGATAAAAAGTCACACTAGCTCGGGTGAACTTGAATGCAGATACCCATGTCAAAATAGGAGCAGAGTATATTTCTAGAAGAAATAATGTGATACAGTCCAGTTTAAATCCTGGTGGTGTCTGGAGAAAGCTTGGCCCAAGCTATCACTGTACAGCTAGTTAATAATGCACTAATGTATGCAGAGCCCGTTACCCTGCACTGTTCTCTCCTTCCACAGCCTGCTTTGAGGTCATAACAGGGTGTGTGCCTTGATTCCCTTTCCCTTGAGCAGGTGTTATGTTTGTGATGTTCATGTTCATGTGTGAGAAAGAGAAATAATGTAATGTGTATGCCAGTGACATATTGTGTATTTACAGTACATTAGGAGTTGAAAGAGCTGGTTTCATCATTTGGGCAGAAAATATCATAAGTTATGCCAATAATAATAATTTGACAAAGCGATAGTTTAAAATGTAACAGGTAAGCCCTCCATTGTTTAATGTTTTGTTTTTTTAACAGTTACATGACTCATCACTGTGCCTCCACTGTCTTTCAGTAATTGTTGGAATAAGAAGCAAAGAGTTGTCTCTCTTTCTAATCACCTCTTTCATTCCATCTTGTCCTCTTCCTCTTCTTTCCTTCATCCTTTCTGTAGCTCTCTCTGATGATAGCACATGTGCTTTTGAACGTCATATTGTTGTCACCTGATGATGTCAAATCGACACAAAACAAACCTTAACCATTGACACAATGACTCAATTTCTCTTTCTGTCACCTCTACAGGTGTTGGAGGGAATAAAACATAGAGGGCACTTACAATTTGTCCTGTGACTGCAAGTGCTTTGCTGAAGACTGGATGTTCAGGTTCTCTGCTGCTGATACTGGTGACTGAGCCTCCCATCTGTCCATCTGTGTGTGTGTGTGTGTGTGTGTGTGTGTGTGTGTGTGTGTGTGTGTGTGCGTGTGTGCAAGTGTGTGTGTGCGTGTATGTGTGTGCAAGTGTGTGTGTCTGATTGTCTTATCCTGGGGTCCCAAGGCTTTGTACTGGCTGAACTGCAGCCATGGAGGTGGCCCTGGTAGACTTTGAGAGCCTGGATGATCTCGACGGCAACCTTGAGGATGAGGTGGACACCTACGCTGATGAGACCACAGCTCTCACGGTGGACATGTCCCCAGAGCACAGCAGCCCAGGCAGCAACCACCTTACACAAGCCTCTCAGTTTTCCTCTACACCCATGCCCTCCTGCATTTGGGAATCCACCTCATCTTCGCCTATACTAAACACACAGACACTACGAGTGCCCCAGTCCCCAACCATGCCAACTCCAACCAGACAGGGACGCAGTAGCTGTGCCAGTATGATCTCCAACTGGAAATTGCTGCTAAACAGTGAGTGCACTAAGGAGAGTGAGACGATCTTCAGCCGGCTTGCTAAGGAGTGCTGCGAGGATCTGTTTGTAGATAAACGAGGGCTGGATGACGGAGACCAGAAAGTCATCATCAACATCGCTGGTCTTCGTTTTGAGACGCAGCTCAAAACTTTGGACCAATTTCCTGAGACGCTGCTAGGAGATCCTTTGAAGAGGATGAACTACTTTGATCCAATGAGGAATGAGTACTTCTTTGACCGGAACCGACCCAGCTTTGACGGCATCTTGTATTACTACCAGTCAGGGGGCAAGATCAGACGTCCAGCTAACGTTCCCCTAGATGTGTTTGCAGATGAAATTCTGTTCTATAAGCTCGGAAATGAGGCCATGGAGCAGTTCAGAGAAGATGAAGGATTTATAAAGGATGTTGAGATCCCTCTTCCTAATAATGATGTCTACAGGCAATTCTGGCTGCTGTTTGAGTACCCAGAGAGCTCAAACGCAGCCCGTGGTGTAGCACTGGTGTCTGTTTTTGTTATTGTCATATCCATAATTATTTTCTGTATGGAAACGCTGCCAGAATTCAGAGATGACACCGACCCAATTGCGCCCACAACAGTACAGCCTTTCAACCAATCTAGATTTTACAGTTCTGTGGCTCCATCTGGCGTGAAGCCCACAACTTTCTCTGATCCCTTCTTTATTATTGAGACTGCCTGCATTGCTTGGTTCTTCTTTGAGCTGTGTGTGAGATTTGTGGTTTGTCCTAGCAAAAGGGAATTTTTTCACAACCTCATGAACATCATTGACATTATATCCATCATCCCTTATTTTGTTACCGTGGTTACAGAATTGGTCACGACGCCACAAGAGAACTCAGGACAGAACATGTCTTTGGCCATTCTGCGTATCATCCGTCTGGTAAGGGTGTTTCGTATATTCAAACTCTCACGTCACTCCAAGGGGCTGCAGATCCTGGGACAGACTCTGAAGGCCAGCATGCGTGAGCTTGGCTTGCTCATCTTTTTCCTCTTTATTGGAGTCATCCTCTTCTCCAGTGCTATCTACTTTGCTGAGGTAGACGAGCCAAACACACAGTTTGTCAGCATACCTGATGGCTTCTGGTGGGCTGTGGTTACCATGACCACAGTAGGCTACGGGGACATGTGTCCTATTACTATGGGGGGTAAAATGGTGGGCACCTTGTGTGCCATCGCAGGTGTGCTTACCATTGCTTTGCCTGTTCCCGTCATTGTTTCAAATTTCAACTACTTCTATCACAGAGAGACAGAAGCAGAGGACAAGTTGCCCTTGTCAGATGCTGTTGAGCAAGCCATGAAGGCTGAATCAGGTACCAAAGAGGGTTGCAACACCTCGCTTAATAAAGCCAACGGCATCTAGCTGACTGGCAAAGGGAAATACCTGTTAATTTAGAAGAAGAGACTTTGCCACAAAGCGGGAAGGAAATGTTACAGAAAAAGAGTATATGAAGGAAATTAACTGTTATGATTTCCCTCAAATAATGGTCTAATGGGCTCAACAAGATAAAGTATTTGTACATAGTGAAAAATCTGTTTTATAAGGATATACATGATCTACTGTGCTTCTCTCTTTTGTGTCTAATATGAAAATGACAATTTGAAATTAACAGACACGCTAAAGAATTCACCTGTCTTCATATTCAGGATTGCATGTTAACATATTTCAAGTTTAGAACTCTTCTTTTAGTTGCACATACATATAAGAAAAGGTTCAGCAGTATATGTTTAGAGGATTGTTTAAAATAATGTTGGTCTTATTTTCATTGTCTTGGCCATTAATCCTATTGCTGATTTGCACACTTGCTCCACAGTTGATATTTGTGGCCACAATGACTCTTAACACAACTTTAAAGCTACATTGTGTAAGATTTTCTCCCATCTAGCGGTGAAATTGTATATGACTACCAACTGAATATTACTTTCTAGCCTGTGTTACAACCGCACATGACGTGAGTTGTCTGCCAGGGAAATCAGGACACATGATTACATTTATGTTACAAGGTAGACAATCCTTTTTCATCACTGACGCGAGGAAAAGTATCATAGACGTTGTTCTAACATTATGCACAACCATGCTATAGTTAGCCAAGCAAGTAGCAACTATAAAACTTAGAATTTACACAAATAGGCTGAATTACCTGTCGAGAAGAAATCAGGCAACTTCAGTGTCACTTTTGAAATCCTTGCTCCTTATGAGCTCTTTCCATCTTGGAAAAGCCACTCCAATATTAACTTTGGCTTTTAATTCTCTTTTTAACTTCCTTGGCAACTCCATTACATGTCCTCGAGAATATGCGCAATCCTCCATTTTCAACAGGCTTTCAATTCTGCCGGCAGTCGCAAGTAATCTTCTCCCCCTCCCTCCCTGGCATTCGTCACAGTCTGTGCGACTAAGTGAAAAGCGCGAAAGGTGGAGGTATGTCCCTCTTTGGCTAATGTATTTTAAAAATGGAGGAGCAACATGGCGGCCGTTATTCGAGCGACTCGCTTGTATGTATTCTGAATGATTCTAAATGGCAGATTCTACACGTACGAGAATACTTTCATTAGTTGGTGGAAGTAATTACACATGAATGAGCACATATTTGCGTAAGAACAAAGGGGTTTTTGCTAAGAATCAACTCCAAAAATCACACAATGGAGCTTTAAAACAGTGTCTTCTGGGGCCATAAACCAGTCAAATTTAATGAGAGGTAAAGAGAAAAATTCCAACCCAAAATATTCATATGATTATGACCGCTAACTGTATAGCAGAGCTACATCTTGGTTCAGCTTTAGGAATGACCTTTCTGCCATTGGAATAGCTGATAGCTGATCAGATTATTTTAATGCTGATTCATAGGTTAAGGAAATGTGAGTCATGTTACACTGGAACGGACGTTGATATTGGACAATTTGGTTATTGCCTGTTTTCATCTTCAAAATGTATGCCCCGTGCCGCTGTCTGCAGATAACTCATATCATAACTGATCCGACTGATCCTACACAAATAAGACCATGGTTGTAAAAAAACAACAACACAATTTTCCTGTAAATGTCTTGAATTAGTAACTTTAATATAGTTTCTAGGTCATAGCTCTGCTGTATTTATTAATTTAAAACTGTATCACTATTGTATTTATTCATCCTCTTTGGTGAGTAGCTAGGTAAGAATCCTCCACTATTGTTAGCAGTCGAACTGACTCGACACTATCTATTATTATGGAGTGCCTTAAATGATGTAATGTTTGGATACTGTTGACTTTGCCATACATAATCTTACTGTAACACCTATGTTTATCATGCATCTATGCTCAGTATTTTTGATTTCAGCTTGCTTGAAAATGTAGATGTTGTAACCTCTCTCCATTAGTTTGTGAGATATTTTCCAAAATGCTGTCCAACAAAGAAATGCATTCTGACCTGAAACACCATTTAACATACTGTATCCAAAGTAAAGTGGATCCCATCTGTTTATGAGGTAGATGCTATTCTGATAAACATGTTCATTTTTGTACTGGATATATTATTGAGGAAGTAGACCTTTCAGTGACACCATGATCACAAACACTGAAAGTGAAAGAGAGAAGGAAGAAGCCAAAGATAATTGCTGAATAAATTGAATGAAGGGAAAAGCTAAGAGGCCGAGGGACATTACAGGCCAAAATGTCCCATGATCCGTCTTATTTTGGAGCTATAATTGTAAATTATGCTGTATCAGTGCAATGTCCTGGTGGTTCGTTTTCTGAGTATTTGTTTTATAACATGCTTTCCTAGTATAACAAAAATATTTTAAACGTGACGTGTTGATTGGGATCCAGGAATATGATGTTAACTCAAAATAGCTTTAGACTTGTGTAATGTCTGAATTTCTGGTTGAGCATATGATCAAAGATTATGTGTTTTCTGTGTGTTTGACAATAAGCTCCATGGTAATGATGATTACGTGATTATGATAACATTTTATGATAAAGTTAGTGCCTCGTCTGTAAAGTCACAGAGTTCAGAGGTCATGGCTATGAGTTTATTACACCAATAAGACCATTACACTGTATTTGTATTATATGTATAATAACATTTCAGTATACTGTTTACTGTAATGTGAGTAATAGAGTTGGGATTTTAAATCATGTCTTCTCATGTTTTATGTGCACTGATGTGTTTATAGTGTGTGTGTGTGTGTGTGTGTGTGTGTGTGTGTGTGTGTGTGTGTGTGTGGATGTGTGTGTGTGTGTGTGTGTGTGTGTGTGTGTGTGTGTGTGTGTGTGAGACAGACACACAGACAGTGGAAGAAAGAGAGAGGGAGATAGCATTCTTGTATTTTCCTTCTTATCTCCATTGGTGTTCCCCATCAGGGAAGATCTCGTCATTGCTTTAAGTAACCTGTCTCTCCTTTCACTGTAATGTTAGTACACACACACACACACACACACACACACACACACACACACTCACACAAAAGATAGAGGTCACATCAACAAGGCATGTGTGGCACTGCAGCGACCGTATCATTGGAAGTCATCCAAACAACAATAGGATGCCAGTCTCTGGTCGACATGGAGGAGTCCTCTAGCTATTAATGCCAGTTAGCTTCACCTGATATCTCTCTGGACTCACCTCAACACCTTGTCTTAGGCCGAGAAAGGCTCCTAAGCTAAAAGTATTGATTCAGTAAATATTTATGACTTATTTATTATATAAAACAATATCTCACAGTCACCAACCAGATCTTAAAATAAGTAATTGCTTCCTTCAAATGTGATGTAGTGTGAAAAAGTGTGTCAAACTTTTTAATACCAAATAACAATGAAATAGTCTTATGCATATTCAAAATAGGTAGCTGGTGGGCAAAGTATAAGATATGTTTGCGGCACAGTGAATCGTAATCAGAGCACAACTATGGGTCTTTTCCTCTGTCGCTGATATGCAAAAGAAAAGAGAATTGCTTGATGCATATACATATTAAATTTTTTAAGTTTAAATAACCAAATATTTACTAAATTCTGTTGGTGAGAAATGGTACGGTGAGGAAATGCTTTAAAATAAAGTCACACAACAGAAAATCCATGCTATTACATAAACATGATGTGAGAGACTTATTTTCCATAGATACATTCCAGGAAGCATATTTTATACCAATTTGTATGAAACCCTTCATATTTTAAAAGCCAAGCACTTATAGACTTTACAGTGCAGATCTGTGTATGTATAAGAAGTTAGTGGCTGAATAACATATGAACAGTACATTTAAATATACATAGACATAAATAACCCTAAACCTACAGTTAATATGAGCACATTTCTAAAATATGAGAGGTGATGGTATGTCTTTCCAGGTTTATGCAGAAAAATAAGCAGTACATTATTACAGGGTGTTGATATATAATACAACTATTACAGCAACTTTTGATTTGCAAGAAATGTCTAATTAGCAATGTAAATTAAGACGTACTCTCAGGCAACTTTAGAGCTGAATTTGAATTTTGTGTCACATCACAACTGTTGTGTTATTATGCAGGGTTGTGAACAATAACACAGTGTTTCCAACATTTCTTCTGTCTTCATTTCAGTGAAGAGAGAAGAGGAATTTTATTTGGCAACTCTCACTCCCCAAAAATGTTTTTAGCTGCTATAGTAAAAGTGGTTGCACTTCCTCCAGGAAAACCTAAAGGAACCCTAAACTAAGAATGGATGTATAACCCAGATTATTACTACATGGCCTTAGCAAATAAAGGACATCCAAGGACAAACGGTGAAAACAGAGCTGGTGATGAAAAGAGAGAAAGGAGGGATAAATGACACTTGGAAGAAGACAGCAGCAGAGTTACAAGCAAGTGCAGGAACAGTTCACAATTGAAAAGAGCTCTTACACACATAAATCTGTGTTCACACACACACACACACACACACACACACACACACACACACACACATACACACACACACTTATCAAAGAATACACTTAGTTAACATTGTTTAATGTTACATTTTCAAAAACTTTTTCCCTGAAAGAACTTATTTAATATTTGAAGGGTCTGAGTTCAGACACGATCTTCACTAAACATTATCTTTTTTCATAGTCTTTTGTCAGTGTCAGTTATATGAGAGTTATGATGTCAGGATGTCACATCACTCTCCAGAGACTCCCCTTCCACCAGACAACATGCTACAGAAACAAAGTGTGTAAAAAAAAAAAAAACACTCTATCTCGGTGCTTCTCAGACCGACATTTTGACATGTCAAACAGAGGTGTAACTAATACCCTTACCAATACGGTAATTGCTGCATTGAGTTGCAATAATTGCTGGACCGGAGCCATTGTCAATGTTATTAGTTACACCTGTGCTTTTCCTTTTATGATAAGTCTAAATGTCTGCTCTCCGAAAAAGGTCTATGAATCTGATTAACTCTTGTGCATTCCTTTGAAAAACTTGCTCTTATGTACTTACAGGACAAAAATGTCTGTAAAAAAACTGCCATGAAATTATACATTAATATTATTTTCCACTTTCATTTAGTTAAATCTTTTAACCAACTTCAGCCTTGATCATAACTACCAAATAGTCATTCATTTTCAGCCCATTTACACATTATGTAAACACAGATTTGGGCCAAAACAGGGTTCCTCTGCTGGTCATAGTGCATACACATCCAGTTTAGTTGAAGTACATTTTCTTTATTGCATTTAATTTATTATTTAGGTGCAAACTAACTAAACAGCATTGTTGACTTTAAAAAAAAAAAATGTGTACATCTGCGTGCTGAAACTGCACAGTGGAAGATCCCTGTCAAGTGCTTAAAGATGCATGAGAGTGCTCCATCATTAACGAGATCCTTTGATGGAAAGTTCCACGCCGGAGTGAGAGATATGGGGAGCGAGTGAGAAGACAGACAGAGGAGGGCACAATAGGCAGAGGACGGAGAGAGAGTTTGTGTGACACGGAGGAAAGACCTGGCACACAGTTTATTTATGTTTAAGCTAGGGCCTCCCTCCTCTGAGCGTCATGTTGAGTGTGTGTCTTTATCTATAATTAACTGCCTCTGGTGATAATAGCCCACTATCATGGTATACACACATACAAGTCAGGAAAGACCCAGATTTGAATTGCCCAGTAAACATAACACTTGGATTTGTAATTTTTGTTTTTTTTTAAATGTTTTGTTCTAGTTTTTCATACAAAAACACAATACAACTAAATATTCATTCTTTACTAAATGTTCACACTTCTCATTTTTACATCAAATGTGTGTTTCCTTATCAGTGTGAAGAGCAAAAAGTAGCAAGGATGCACATTTTATTAACCGGAACATTCAAATTGAAATTTGTCAGCATTATCATGACAATAAATTCTGTTCTCATTCACTGTTCGTACCTATGAATTTATGAGACTAACTCAGAATAAAACTGTGTTTCATTGCAGCCAGTCATGGGATACATTAAAGTGTTAACCTCTGACTTCGACATCATTTTAAAAAGAAAACAGCTTTACAGTGCTTCAATTATTTATCTTTTTGTGGATACTTCTTGTGCAACCACCTCTTGGACCTGCACGGATGTGGCTGTGGACTTCCTTGTCTTTGTTGGACCTCAAAAGGTTGAGCTAGGTCTCCTCTCCTTCAACTCTTCAGGCTTCTCCTATTATCCTGCCTCAGGTTAATGTGCAAAAGAAATGACTTGAAAATTTGTTGTTGCATGACACAACAACTGGACTCTAAATTTGGAAGACGAAAGAGGAGGAGAAGGAAAGGATTAGAAACAGAAAACTGTCAATCTGTTGCTGTTTATTAATCAGTTGGGTCACAGGGTCCTGCTGAGGGCTAAGAATCCACGGAAGACATAGACAAACACACACACACAAACACATGCACCAAGTTGTGCTCCCTAGTGAAACCACCATGCAACATCTGTTTAGGTCTGTTGATTGAGTGGAAAGAATTAATCTGACAGATCCGACAGATTACCTATCTTCAAGACAGACAAACAAACTCAGAGTGATAGTTGGTCACATGGGCATCTTAAGAGAATTTTCTAGAACTTGTTGAGATGTATATATTGTTATAAAAACCACAATTAAAACAAAACTAGAGTCTAAAGCCAGGCTAGCAGCTCTATAAATCTGCACTTTGAGTTAAATGCTAACTTGCTTACACGTTAACAATGCTAACATGTTGCTTTTTAGCAGGTTTAATTTTTCCATGTTTACATCTTAGTTTAGAACATTCCCTATTGCTAATTTAATAATAAATATGTAAATAATTAGCGCTACACTAAACACAAAGTACAGCTGAGACCAATAGGAATGCTATCAGTTTTGCAGGTATTCTACATAAAAGACAAATAAACATCATCAGCTGGTAGCGCTGAAACTTGCAGACATACTGTATGGTGTGTATAGTGTACCTTATTGTCTAAAGGAGATTAAAAAAAGGAAGCAGTGAAGCACCTTCCCTCAGCATTTAGAGAATTTGACCAGCTTTTATCATGGCTGCCACTTCGATACTTCCAGGTCATTTCACTCAGTTGGGAACCTTATAAGCAAAAAAGACTGTGTTTGACCACGGCCGATGAGCCCTATCTGTTGAGTGTTTATGTGTGAGTTAAGAATGTGGGATTTTGAAAGTTAAAAGGCTTTACTTCAACAGATGGAAAAAAACATACTAGAGTAATTCACTGTGACGGATACCATACAAACACACACACATATGCACTTACACACCGTCCAACATGCAGAAACTGAGCTAATACCGTAAGTAAGGGTTTATACAGTGTGACAGCATATCTCTAATAACTTTAACCCTCTCAAGTGTAAACCAATGGCCATACATAAACAAACACAAGCGTGTATACATACAAACATATCATACTAGAGCAGGCATGTGTATGTAGACAGGTGAATTCCCCTCCGTTTTCTTTTTCATGTCTCTCAATATAGTTGAACCCCTCCCGATTTTTTAAGGCATTAGTCATCTGATAGCGCAGGATTTCTTTTTTACACAAGCAGACTCACATACACACTCTACAAAATGTGTGTGTGTGTGTGTGTGTGTGTGTGTGTGTGTGTGTGTGTGTGTGTGTGTGTGTGTGTGTGTGTGTGTGTGTGTGTGTGTGTGTGTGTGTGTGTGTGTGTGTGGTGTGTTAAGCAAAAAAAAGAGCAAGACAGAGTCAGACAGAGACTGCATGTCAGGCTATAAAGGTTGCAACCCCTGTTCATCGTTGCAAAGGTCATCCTCTTCTCTCCATGGTGCTCCATCTCCATTATCTCCACTGTGAGACAATGACACTCTATCAGTATAAAGTCTCTCATTGACTTCCTCACACAAAGCAACCCACACCCTTTTAATCAGACTCACCACATCACCAAAATACGCTCTGTTCACCCCGTTGCCGGGAAGATTAATGAAATGGTCATGCACTTTTAAAGTTATCATTACCAGAGAGAGACAGAGAGCAACAGAGTGTGCTCTAATTTTAGCCATGTCAGTTATCCCCTTAAATAATTTTTTAATGGCCTTTGATAGTCCAGGAGGAGAGCGGATGAGATTAATGTTTTTTAATCAACAGAATCTTTT
Source organism: Perca flavescens (assembly GCF_004354835.1). Classification (NCBI taxonomy): domain Eukaryota; kingdom Metazoa; phylum Chordata; class Actinopteri; order Perciformes; family Percidae; genus Perca; species Perca flavescens. The sequence goes on from NC_041337.1 coordinate 17,996,373, forward strand.
TCTGCATATCCTGAATGTATGAACCGCTGCATGTTTCAGTTGTACAGACACCACACTGTTTCTCCTCTCTGTATTTACAAAGCCAGCTGGTTTCCGGCTGACTGGCTGGATCAGTGGCTGGTGTAGGACAGCGGCAGATGTGTTTGTTATCCGTATGATCCATCCACACTCATTATATAAGAGGATATCTCTCCGCAGGTAGCAGGCCATCTGTATGAAAAGAACACATGTTGCCATTCAGAGTATGGATTAGCTGACCAAGGGTGTGCTGTATGTGGTGTAGTTTAGGGGTTAAGACTATCATGAACTGCAATGTCCCTGGTTCAAGCCTGACTAGGGACCCGTGTTGCATCTTTCTCTTTCTAAATATTCTGTGATCTCTGTACTCTTTATTCAAGGCATAAACATGCCCCCAAAATACCTTAAAGAATACATTTACAGTCACTCTCAACTTTCAGCTAATAAAGTATTCAACTAATACAGGATTCAAAACTGAGGTGGCATTTCTAGTCTTGTTACTCATCACCTCAAAATAGTACATATTACAATTTGCTTTTTCAATCTCAATATATCACGTGGTTTGTCAATCGATATACAGCAGTAAGAGGAGACAGTAGGTGCAGTGTACAAAGTTGAATCCAAATCTAAGACTTTACATCTGAAGTCTGAAGCTGATTGTTTTCATTGTTTGATGTGTACTCTACAGGCCGGGTTCGGCCGAGACATCTGGAAGATTTTTTAATATAACAGCATATGTTAAATTCCTTGTCAACCCGACTTTACTGTGCTCCACCCTTATGCTCAATGCTCCATCTTCTGGTTATTTTCTGAAATGGCATTTCAGATGTCCAAACCGTTATCGTCATTTGTGTTTTCAATCTAAAATCAGTTCGCTCATTGTAATTGGAAAATAATACGAGAAAGGAATAAGAGAAAGACAATTTAAATTAGGGACTGTGTGAAAATTATTGAGGTAAGGAGGGGGGCCGAATCTTATATTTTGCTTTTAGGGTCCTCCTCAGCATTAATATTGTCTTTGGACATTCCCCTTGAGTTAACAATTGTAACAGTTTCAACTGCAATACCCTGCCCCCAATCCCAAAATAACATATTTATGGTCAGTGAAATCCAGCCACTCCCTTTTTTTAAATAAAGTACTAAATAAAAAGTTAGTACAGCCACAAAATCAGTTACCAAAATAAATAAAAATTAGATCTGAAGATGCCGTAGCCTTATATTTAAGTTGTCACATGTTTGACTGTCCATCAAACCAATATCATCATCATCAACATTTTTATTCCAGACTCAAGGTCCATTCAAAAGACACAGACATGACATACAACATACCTTAAAAACAAATAAAAACATATATAAAGAAATAAAAGCCAGAAGAAACAACAATACTACATTTCTATAAAAGACACTTATACCAGTGTTTCCATAGTGATGATTGGTATCGTATGGCACTAAACCTAGGATTTACTAATAGCATAACAAAGCTATTTTGGGAGACGTTCAGGCGACAAATGAATTTGTAGATGAGACTCCTCAACAATGCCTGGAAGGTGCTTACCCCTGCATTACAGAACAGGTCACTTGCACTAGAGCACCTAGGTTTTTCAGAATCAACCCTTACGTTTTTTGGCCAGAATGACTTGTTGCAGGCCTGAAAGAAAATGCTATCTAAATGTATAGCTGCTGTTGCTAAAACATTTTAAGCCTAGTGATGGCCTTGATTGATTGTTAGAGGTTTCTCAAATTGAAACTATAGCAGGAAGCATAGGTTAAGTAACAGCTAACAGCAACGCATAATTTATACACAATAAAAATACATTGTAAGACAAACAAGAGGAGTCCAATTTATTAATTTGCAGTCCACATGATTCCAAAAGCACTTACAACGGAGATGAAGGAAGTCTGTGTTTCTGCAAGTACAACATCAAAAGTGTCATAGCACATAGTGACACCTAACATTGGCGTCATTTTTTTGAATTATGATTATTATTATCCTCCGCTGAGGATTAACATCATGAATGAACAGTAGGTAGTCTTCACTCAGGGGGCAAGGAGAGAAAGAGTGCAGTGTTCAAACAGCACATCACAGGACTATTTGCCACCTCTCATGAGAAATTGAAATTATGAACACTCTAAATAAGCACCCTGGAGCTAAACTTTCAACTTGACTCAAACTGCAAGTGTTTTTCTTTCCTTGGAAGTTCCACTCAAACAGATAACTAATTAGCATGAATGAATCTTTCCTACAAATCAGCTGTGAGTGAGTTTTCACTGTAGGCTGTTATACACTTGATTCATATTTTAGAGATTAAGTAATGTTGATATTTCTGTTCATTAGACATAAAGGATTACAATAATATAGTTGTACAGCATGATGCAGCTAGCAGTTATACCTCCACCAAGGATGTAATGCAATGACTGATCTTCAGAGCAAGACACTTTGATAGTGCCAAGCTTTCAATTTCCAAACAAGCATATCTCCTGATGACGTTACTGTGGCCAGTCGCCACACAATATTGACACATGCATGACTTTTTTCCCTAGAAAACTGTCCCAGTAAACATTTGTTATGCTCAATGAACACTTGGCTCATGGAAATTCTCTATGTATACTGTACTTGTCACTATTGAATAAACTTTTAATGAGTGAATAAAATTAACTTTTCTGTCATATGCTAAGTGTGGTGTTGCTTTTTAATTTGATGTTAGAGTCATTTACTGCAACTATTCAACTACAAATCAAGTACAATGTTGACTGTAAAATTACTACTAAGCCTTGGAGGTTTGCACTCTACTGATTACAGTAATTCATACAGTTTAAAAAGTACAAAAGAATAGAACTAATTAACCAGCTTAGATAAAAGAAAGCCCCCCCAAACAAAAGTTTCAAGACTTTTCATTGCTCTCTTCAATGGAAATATGCAGTCAAAAAGGCTTAACTTTACAAAATACAAGCTATACATTTTATGTTTCTGCTTGGTGAGCAGTCAGTGGCTCTCTTTACATATTGTAATTTCCCACGTCCAACATCTTCTCAATGGGCAGAAGAGGGTGTAGCGTGCCTCTGTCCTTGTGGAGCCACATTTGGTGCCATAAACAGCCACTGCAACAGCAGAATGATGGGGATAACCCTAAAATGAGATGAGTCCAGTGGAGTTTAATCCAATTAAGTCGGGTCAGACATGAGATGAGATGTTACACAGAAAATATCCAGATACAGTATACAACAACAATAACAACAACTAATCTAAAAAATACTGAAATAAGTAAAGAGTAATTCAGAGAGCATCAAATACAATTTGAGTTATTATTCAACGACGGAACCAGTCTTACCGGTCTAATGTGTTTTTCTTTAGGGTACAGACACATATGTTGAAAAAGAAGAATGCAAAATGTTTCTGGCAATGCCAAATCCAGAACACCAACTCAGACGCCTGTCTGAACAACAACTCCAGTCTGGGGAGGAAGAAAAGACTCACTGGAACACTGTACACCAAGTGAAATTACAATGCATTTCTAATTGCTCAATCAATTTTGGTGTCTCTGTGTAAGGGCATAACCCTTACACTACAACATAACCATGATCTAGAGTCTAGGTCAAGACAATGCTTATGAATTGGTCTGGGTTAGTAAGTGTAAATGGATTCCGCTAGATCCATCCAAAAGTTCAACTTATTTAGAAATGTGCTTTTTCGCTTCCTTGCTTAGAAATAGATGAGAGGATTGATACCACTCTTAAATATGGGAATGGTAATCTTCTCTTGAATTTCCCAAAATGTCAGCTGGTTTCTTTAAATCTGAGAAAACATGCATTTTTGTGTTACAAACAGAAGTAGGCATGAGCATTTCGGAACATGCAACCCTTTTTGTCCCCAATGGTTGGTACATTTATGTCTATGTTATGTAATGTGTGTTCAGTCAATGTATTACCTGTGCCTACTCTGGAGTAGTGCGTGAAACAACAGGATAAGAGTTACCAGCAGGTAGGATAAGATTCTCGCAGGAAGTCCAAACATGCTCAGATAGGTCACCATGTTGCTCAGCAGAACTTAAACAAAGAGGTTAACAAAGGCTTAGCGTAACAACCTGAATGTTTTGCTTCAGCCTTGATTCTGAAATGAACAACACATCATGTAGTTAACGGCTTGCATTAGTGGATTGCTAAATCTATTTTGACATACATACCGCAGACAGATTCTAATTTAAAATATTTTCTATAGACTACATCTGAACAAGTGTGTGTGTGTGTGTGTGTGTGTGTGTCTGTGTGTCAGCCATACCATTTTTTATCATGTCAAAATGGAGAAGAGGTTCTTTACTTGGTCGATTTCCGGTCAATTCATGCTCAGTAGAACTTCCAGTCTGCATGCGTCTATTGGTTATGAAAGATGTCAGTGTAATGGCCTCCTTTTCCACCTTCATCTCCTTTTCTTCCTCTATGGTGGCCTCCAGATTCATCCACGTTTTAGTTTGGTGAAAGTTATGTGGCCCTTGAGATACTTTGTGTATCATCAAATGTGGGGCAAGATCTGCACACAAGGGAAAGATGTGGAAGAGAAATAAAAAAAATGGGTCAGATCAAGTCTGCACATACATACCATAAATGTACATATCTTTAATTCTGCAGGTTTTTAACCCTGTAAAGTACAGTTGACTCACCATGGCACAGAAGGAAATGAACAGCATCCTTGTAGCCGCTGTGGTAGGCTTGTTCCAGAGTCTAAAGAGAGAAAGCAAGTTAAATGTTACAAAATGATCCTTTAGAGTATTTTTCACAGTGTCACTGTAGGACAAGTGCTTGACATTAGATAGTTTATGGGTTATTATATGTCATTATGTAGCTCAAAAACTATGAGATAATCTTCAAAAGAAAAAAAATCGGATTTCCTGAATAGTGTTCACTTGAGTCTAAATTGTTTTTTTTCTAAAAATGTTTCTAAAAATGTTAAGTAAGGGGCCTTACCTCTAACTTCATGGGGTAGAGAGCATTAATGATCCTGAAGCTGTTAGCCATGTTGCCCTTCAAGGTGGTGCCGCTCACCACCATGTCCCACATGCAAGGCTTGTCGGCGGGACAGATGTCTGTCTCTCCAGAGAATGGAGACACCGTCAAGGTTTGCATGCAGGGTACAGGCAGTGGCTGCATGCTGCTGAAACCCCCATCCAGATAATACTGTGAGATAAGATCACTTACATTACGATACAGACCAAACAATGTGCTCGAGATAAGTTTGTGAAAAGGCTATCAAATACTCACTACTCCTTTGAAGGATGGAGGCAGCATACCGCAGTACACAGGCACAAAGCAGCTGCATAGCAAAGCCTAAGGATAGCATGAGAATAGAAACTTTGTTGCTTCTAACCTGCTCAGGTTTCTTAAAAATCATTATGGTATGAATCTACCGTTCCAACTCACCTGCACTACATCTTCTTTGGACTGGAACTCAGACGTGACAATGTGCTTTCCATCAGACAGGCGTGTCATGGACACAAAAAGACGCCCATTGGCCAGTTGGTGCGCATCAGAAGGAACATGTTTGTGTAAAATACACTCTAACCAGTGGAAAACATTGATTGAAGTGTTAAACGGACCAAGTGTAAAAGCCTTCATCTGTTTGGCAAAATTCAGCATCTCATCTCGAATAGCACCTGTAAATAAAATAGAAGAGTTTGAGTCTGAAACAGTGATTACATGCAACAGAAGTAGATTTAGAAAAAAAGATAAAGTTGCTTACTCAGGCTCATTTCACAGACTACAGCAGCTGCTACCAGAGACCCAGCAGATGCACCCAGGACACAAGGTGCTGTGCGCAGTATCCAGGGTGCATAATTTAGTAAGCACTGGGAAACTCCTAGCTGGTAGGTGGCCATGAATCCAGATCCAGAAAAGGAGATGGATGGTGGAACTTCACGATAATGACAACTGGAAACTCCTGGAGACATTTTCTAAAGACATTCAATTATCAATTTAAATGTTTTAAATCGTAGAAGGTAAAAAGCTTTAGTGCTGTGGCAAAATAAAATGTCCTTGTTTTGAAAGTAGACTGAGTTAAAGGAGGCTGAGTTATCCTGTGGAAAACGGTTGAGGGTTTCACAAGCAGCATTTTCAAACCAAATCTCAATTAGACATACTGTATTGGTCATGCCCATGTGATATACAACTCAATGACTGTTTTGTCCATTTCAAGTCATAAAAGCTAACATAATTTTGATTTGATTATCTAAGGCTGGCTTCCATGGTATAATACTACATAAATATATTTGGCAATGCTGAATAAATGAAAGGTACTTTAAACAAGTCCTTACTTTCAGTATTTTAGCACAGAGAGGAAGAAACCATTTTTAATAGGATTTCACATGCAGTGACGGTTTTCAAAAGATAAACTAAGGCACTATTGTAATAAGATATCAAGTTAGTTATTAGTTTCATTGAAAGTATTAGTAGGCCTATCTGACAAATACATATTTGAAATTTTATTTTTAATTTTTAACAGAGTTGTTGACATTTAGGTCAAACTTAGTATAATATAATATCTTCATCTAACTCATCTGTGTCATTTTTCTACTTTGTATCTTTTACTAAAACAAAGTGAATGTTTAGGGCATTTACTGTCTAACTGGGATGTTTTGTGACCGATTGGTAGGGATTGCTATGGACGAAATACATACAGCGATACACTGATACGAGCAAATTACGTTTAACCATGTATCCAGCTAAATTATGTAGCCAAAACCACAGGCCTATGTCTGTAAGAGGACTGTAGTTTTGACCTTTCTGCGTTTGGTTAGTCTTTGTTTTAAGTAGGCTTGAACTGAACTTCAGTCTCTAACTGTCTCTCTCTTCTTTGACCAAAACCAGCTTTACAACTGGGGAGCCCTGCTGCACTGGAAACTTTGACTCACAAGAGATATATGGCTTTAGGAGGTTGACAAAGCACAGCTTTGTGGGTTTTCTACTGCCAAGAGTTTCCATCCAGTAATTTAGATCAGAGACTCAGCGACTACATTTTGCCTGGAAAGGCAAATTGACAAAAAGCAGGAGATCAGCGGTCGCCTGGGCAAAACTGATGAACTACGGTTATTGTTTTTCTAACCCATTCACATAATTGCTGAGGTTTTGGGGTGGCAAACATCTTCAACGTCTTGCAAAGCTGAATGTTGTTCACAACTTTTATTACCAAATAGGCCTACTAGATTATTCAGACTAACAGTAACCAGGGCATACAAAATATGCAATACAAAATGTTTATTTTACAAAGCAGAAAAAACATTGACAATTAACATAGGTGTAGGCTATACCAACTTATGCTATATGCAACTTAACAAATACCTCATCTTGAGGTTGACTAAGCAAACCATTTGTAAAAACAAAACAAAACTGTACAAACTGGCATTTAACCAGCAACACAATATGTTTTTGTATGAACACAAAAAAAAAGTCACTCCACCCTGCCTCAACGATCTGCAATTTCACAGTCATTTCCAACACCTACAGTACCTGCAAGACCTTCAGTATATAGTATATGAAAATAAGTGCATCTGCTGTATTGCGGTTATGTTGAGCAAGCTTGAAAAATCTAAGTTATTATGATCCTTTTCCCATTTGAATATTGATGTGATGTCTTTCACAGTTTTCCTCGCCCTTTAATATTAGTGTTTGTTCTGATCCCAGTGATAGATACTTTAATTCACAGCAAAATGAAAAGCAATATCATTGTGAAAAAACTCAAAAAATACAGTGCATTTTGTTAAGCCTGTACACACATGGGTTATTTTCTGAGCACATCTCTATTCTGTAATCATTTGTGTTGTTGTATTGTGTTTAGGACATTTAATACATAGTTTTCTGTTCTATTGAGGATACTGTGGAGAAGTTACCTTGTACGCCAGCTGGATTCTCGCGATATCACGTGGGAATCGCTGAATCACATATTACACAAAAATCCTTCTTGTCAGGCTTCAAGTAATGCATTTGCAGCTACGGACGTGGTTTAGTTGTGTGTGACGTCCACGGCAATTCAATTGTTCAAAAAACAACTGTGGACGTGATAGACCTCCTCATCTACCAGTTTTTTTTTTAAAGGGCCCGCCCTTTTCCAAACAGTTTCCAATGACGGCTTCTCAGATGGTTCTGTGTAACAAATCATGTGGTGCGTCAGGTTAGTGGAGAAGCACGATCAGGGGAAACCTCGAAATGGTCCTCACTGAACTCATGTGTAGGACTGCTGTCTGGAAAGTCCCCGTTCTGAGGTGGAGTGTGTTCCAGGGACACGGCAGGGTCAGCCTGCGCTCTCTTGGTGTCCTGTGGGAGTTTCAGAAACCTGAGGGGAGGCAGAGAAGAGGCAATAACAATAAATGTGTGTGTCTTTGTGGGAAAAGACAGGAGGAGAATGAGACTAAGAAAAAGGGAAAGACACCTGAAAAGAAGTTTTTGTCCTCGCTCCTTTTTGATGATGTTGAGCTTGTAGTAGTGCCGCAAAGCCCGGGACATTTTCTCATAGGTCATATTGTCTCGGTTCTGTAAAAAAGAGATCACACATCATCAAGGGCCTGTGGTAAAACACTGACTCTGCTCCCTGTTTTTGCTGTTGTGTTTTCTTCAGCTGTGTGTTTATTTCCCCTGTAAATTCAACCACACAGACCTGGGTGCTCACTGCTCACCTTGTGGTTTCCCCAGAGACGCGCCAGTCCGTTGGGGTCCACCACCCTGAACACCAGGTTGTCCTGGTCTTCCCATCGGATGTATTCTTGGTAACGGTCATCACACAGTAGCTGATACACATAGTCCCACAGCAGTCTGCATTCTGGCCATGATTAAAACAGCAATAAGACAGGCCAAAACGTTTACTATCATCAATGATGGTATTTAAAGCTCTATTAAGTAGCCATAATACAAAGGATTCATTTTCAAATGCAACTCCAAAGCCTTGTTCATATCTTAGCATGTATGTAAGCATCTTTAAGCTTGCCACTCTTAAAACTTTAAAGCTTTAAGTGATATTTTCGATATTACAAGAGAATAAAATGCCTCTGGATTTATCCAACATCAGCTCAGACGCACTTTCAGTTCATTGTTTCAGGTTTTCTGGTCTGTGTTGCTCTTTGCTCTGTTACACAGACAAACCCAGATTGACATAGAGGACGGCTGGAGTAAAAAAATGTGGCTGAAGAAAAATGTTATAGCAAAGTATTGGACTTAACCTTTACAAAAGAGCACATGATTTTTGCATATATTGCTCTGAGAACTTGGGATAGTGTATCAGACTTGTATCTTGGAGTTCTTCTGCCCCCTAGTGGTCACAATTTGCTTAATGCAGGTTTTTTTTTTTTTAAGGATTTCCAATGTTTTACATATCTGCGTGCCTTCTCTAGAACAAACTACATATGTTTATGTATATTTTCCAAGTAAATACTGCAAACTGAAAATACATGAATATACCTGGGATTCGGCCATTGGCTTTGTGCATTGCGCTCCGTGGCTTCTCTCGACTGGACAGGTTGAGCGGTTGGAGGACACTCTCTGTTTGGGGAGGACACTGAACTGGGTTGTGGGGCAACGCAGGGACAGCTGCTGATCCATCTAAGAGAGAGAGAGAAGGAGGATACAGAGAGCAAGAAAGAGAAAGGGACACAAAATCAGGTGTCACAGCAAGTAATTACAGTGGCAAGGCACTGTATTTCCAATACTGCCGTTTGTTATACCCACTAGTATGTGTCAGTGGAGCAGGGTAAGTGTAAAAGATCAAGGGACGATCTCTGAGAGGTGACATGGGCTCCGGCTGGCTGGTCACAGTGGTTACAACAGCTGCCAATGCTGCAGTGGTGAAACTAAGGGAAACTGTCAGAGAGAAATATGAGGAACTGGGACAAAAAACTAAACTGAAAGCAAAAGTGATTTTACAGTACAACAGCTTAAATTAAAATTAATTAATAAATGAATTTCACATTTATGGGCTTAGAAAAGACAAATGCAATGTACGACACACACTTCACTACATACAGTAAAACCGAGTCATTGTTTTGGACTCTGGAGTTGTAAGATCATTGGTTTCCAGGTAACCACAGCACACCCACTGGCACACATCCTACTTCTTATGGAAAGCACCTTTTTTATGGTCAAGACAAACGAAGAGAAATTTGTATTCCTCTGCTGACGGATCAAATGTCCTAACCAGAAGTGTCAATTAGCAAGGTTAATTTACTCCAGAACTGTACTAATGCACAGTTTGAGATGCTAGTACTTTAGATTTCTATTTATTGCAAATGTATACGAAAAGATTGTGCTTTTTGGTCCTCCACATTTATCTGATGGGTGCTGCTGCAAATAAACGTTTAACATTCAAAACATATATCATGCATTGCAGTTTACTAAACTGCCTTCTTAACTTCTTCTTACTTTAACATCTGGACCATTAACAACATAAAAAAGCTGCTTACAACAATTTAACATCCTGAACCTGACCATTATTCATTTTACTGTTTTATTAAAATTTTTGAACGCAGAGCTATTACACGTCATTTGACATTGTGGTTACTTCTTTACCCTCACCAATACATGTCTCTACCCTCAACCCTTATGCTAGTCATTTAAAATGTAGCTTTTACTATATGTTTTCTATACATGTGAGTATACAGAGAATAGTGAAAGCTTAAATTAATTTGACTAACATAAAGGTTAAAGGTAGGCATGCATTGGTCAGGGTTGAACTTAACAGATTGAGAATAAGAAACTGATGGACGTCCCCACAAGTACAGTAAAACAAACATTAAGAGAGCTTGCATTCCTGCATGATGTGTTTTATACCATGGATGTATTAAGCACCTGCTGATCAGGAAGTAATCACGCCTACAATCTAACCAGGATAAACAAGTTTGATTTGATACACACACATTCCACAATCAACTGTGGGTAAGTAGCAGTGTGTATGTGTTCTTTGCACTACCATACACTCTGCATGCTGTACAGTACGTGACACTTTTATTATATTTGTTTAGCTTGATGTGTTTGTTTATCTGTATGTCTGTATCTGTATTGTCCTGTTAATTTGTTATCTGTGCTGTGTTTGAGTATAATTAGAGCTACTGAGAACTGATTCTGTATATGTTTAAAAATCTAATCCAAGATGTTGCTTACCTTGGGTGTCATTGACTGTGGGGGGCTGGGGCTCTTGGACACTCTGAGGGGGTATCTGGCAGCTGTCTGGGCTCTGGATGGGTCCAGTTGCCAAGGAGGGAGACGAATTTTGGGGGTCACAAACAACAGTCCTCCTTTGCTGTTTTACACACTGTAGGATCTCATACAGAACATCACCTGTAGAAATTAAGAGGGTGCATATGAAAACACAGACGTAAAACCAGTCAGCATACTCTCTTTCTGCATGCACACTCATTTCTACCTGAGCTGGGACAGCGGCGTCTGAAGTCCTCCTTGGTGAGCAGGCACAGGGCTCGACCATTCATCTCAAAGTGTCCTTTTTCAGGCCGGCGCAGTGAGTACTCTCTCTGAGCCCAGTGGAGCCAGTGGGCAACATCCTCCTTGTCCCACAGAGATGGGTTTATTCCTAGAAAGCAGATATACATAGTTCAAAAACGCAGCGTTATAGGGGGCGTTTGTGCTGTAGTAGAGGATGCTACTGTCTGCTCTGCTGCATGTTATTGATGGAGTGTTATCTTCCAGGTAATAGAGTTTGACTCACGCAGCCGTCCAGGTAGATGCCACAGGTCTTCTTGTGTGGGGGCACTAACCAAGGGAAGCTGGTTAGGTGGGGAGTGGTGCACACTCAGAGGAACGTTGACCTGCTTTCCATGCATTATGGATGGAGGACTGGTTTCTCTGTTTTCTTGCTGCAAAACATCCACACACATGCCCATAAGTACAAATACTGTACACACCAATTAGTGGCAGTAGAAACAACAATGCAAATTATTTTTAAAACCGTTTTCCTAAAGGTTAACTATTATAATAATAATAATAATAATAATAATAATAATAATAATAACTTTAGCTGTATTGCACCTTTCATACAAAAAAATTACGCACAAAATTATTTGCAATAAGGAAATGTGTTTAAGTGTACTTGACTCAAATTGAAAGTTCTCAATCTCCGAAAGGAAAAATATAGTTGTAGGCTCCCTGTTTGTTTTTCAAGACAACACATTGTCAAACGGGTTTCTCCTGTGACCTTTACTTACCTTGTCCAACGGTGAGGGGGAAACGTTTTCCATGGAAATGTTCTTTATCTGTTCGACTGTCCGAAAAAAAACAACGATTATTTCCTTATAAGCAGATATAAAACTCTTCCAATGAATAAAATACACTGCAGGTCAAACCTCCCCAAACTCCATATTGAATAAAGAAAGGACAACTTTTGAAGAAATAAAACTCCACTATTTTCACATTCGATCCTTCCGGGAAATGAAAACGAAAGAAACTTAATCCTTGCAGGGGGTGTGTGCAAGATAGGCCGATTGGAGGAAGCAACGGCGGAGGACATGTCCAACAACATTTGACTGCACTTGATAAGAGCGCAACAAAGCAGCATATCTTTGGGAGCTTAGTGTAGCCTAAATGATATAAATTTGAGTAGGCCTAAGGGGGAAAAAACGGTTATAGCTATCGCGTATTAAATATTTAAATGACAAACTCTGGGCAAATAAATAAAAATCAAGCGAGTCATAAAAAAAAAAAAAAAAAAACGATGGGAGTGTGGATAAAAGAAAGACGGACTACAAGACAGAGCAGCGCGTGCGCCAGAAATAGTCCTGAGCTCCTCCTTTCCGGAGGAGGGCAGTAAGACGCCTAGTAGCGTGTAAACTGCCATCATTTACAAAAAGAAGAAGAAGAACTCCTAGTCCTCCAAACAGATTTACAGGAGGAACAAGGTTATGGCCATAAGGGATACAGAAAGAGCTCAAAGACAGTTAAGTTTGGTACCAAAACGACTAACGTTAGTTAAGTTTAGTGGTTAGTGTTAAAACACTCCCGAAGAACGAAATGCTGTTTTGGACTAATATGACTCGTGTAGTAATGTGTAGCCTGTTCATTTTACTGTAACTGTTCCATGTTACAGTGCTAATGTTAACTAGCATACATGTATGCTAGTTAACATTAGCACTGTATATTATAGCCTAGCTAGCTACTCTTGGGTAGTTTAACATGGATTTATGACTGGTGTATTCATTTTTATGTTGCATTTTACTGTACTGTAGATGTGCTCATTTTAACTAATTTATATACTGTATCAGTTTAATCTAACGTTACAGCATTTAATCATGTTCTAGATCATCATATGTTTGTAGTGTCGCTGAGCTACTGTAAAGGACTCGCATGTTTTTCACAGGAATTGTTATAACATTTGTCATGAATATTGTCAATTGCAAGTATTATTAGGCTTAAGAAGTGGGAGACATTTTCAGCCCATAAAAGAACACTTAAGATCACCAAACCACTATTTCACCTTTCTACATGACAGCACAACTGACAAATGTAAGTTTTGTTCAGGCTACTGTACTGTGTATATACTTTAACATCAGAAACCACAGAACCACATTTGAACAAAATGATGTATGTGTACATCATTTTGTCCAAATGTGGTTCTGTGATTAGAAAGATATGATTCATTCAGATGGCTTGACCCAATGTGTTCTCTCACTAACTAGCTGTTAACCTGCTGTGGTGTTGAGTGACATCCAGATCCAGTGGCGGACTGACAGCAGCTGGAACACACCACAGGCGTAAAGTGTGTGTGAGTGTGTGAGACACACTTGACATCTCACAGCGAGACACGCGATCAGGCACAAGGAGAGAGAGACAGACGGAGGGACAGAGAGAGTGACATACACACACACACTAGGGGTGGGAATCACCAGAGGCCTTTCGATATTTGCAATATTCTGTGATATATTGCAATTCTTTACCTTTTTTCCAACTTCAAATTTTTCCAAATGATGTCCCCAAAAGGAAACTTTGTCAACATCGGTTTTATCTAAGAGTGTGTATCGATACAGTATTGCCACAGAAAATATTGCAATACTATGCTGTATCGATTTTTTCCCCCACCCCTAACACACACACATATATAGGCTACAGTTACCACAGTTTTCCTCCCTCCGCCTGTCTCTTTCTATCGGAGAAAGCTTCGCTTTGTGACCGGCGCGTAGAAATACGCGTCAGGTGTGAATGGTCAGGCTCACAATTTATCACAACGTATCTACACTACGCACCCGGTGTGTTCCAGCTGTGATGGGCAAAAAAAATAAAAGGGCACCAGCTGCATTCAGTGGGGCATCAGCCCAAACAAAGTTTTGTAGCATACCACTGCTGGTAAGTGTATCCAGGCAAGTATTACTTGAGACATACTCAATAGTTAAGCTACAGTGGAAGCAGTTTCTATCAAAGCTATTTTTATTTTAGTTATGTATTAGTCACACTTTACACTAACATTTATTTAAAGGGGTTCAACCATGCTAGTTACAAAGATGTCTATTGCATTTCGTGGTTGTAAATTCCTCAAATAGTTTCCAGCCAACCGTATAAAACAAGTATTTTCTGTCATATTTCTCCAGTGAAGTGGACTGAAATAATAGTGAAAGAGTTTGGCCATCCAACACGATCAGTGGCAGGGTGGCTGATCAGTAAGTTGCTCACAGTGTGCAACCGCGTTCTTGAGGAGAATACGGTTCAGCTGTGTGGGATCCGACCTGAGGACACAGTGCTGGAGCTGGGTCACGGCCCGGGTCATGGTCTGCAGTCAGCAGCCAAACTGCTCACAGAGCCCAGAGGCCGCCTTATAGGTGTGGATTACTCGGCATACATGCATCAGGTGAAGTATAAATACTGACTGAATAAAGTATTTAAATTAAGTTTGTTTATCACATGCATGTCTTGATGTCTTAAACTAATACTAACTAAAGCCTTCCTTAACCAGCCACATATGAACCGAAGCCTCTGTAAAACAGTAATAAGAAAAGATAGGAGAAACCATTGGCAAGCAGGCAAACAAAAGCTGAGAAGACTTTAGCATCTGGGACAACATTGTGTTTGAAGCAGGGACATTACTCACTTTTGGAATAGTAATAATATTAATTTAAAAGTAATAGTAATATTTCTCTTTTTTTCTCTTAAAGATGGCAAGTGATCGAATGAAGGATTTTGTGGCCAGTGGGAAAGTGACCCTATACCACTGTGATGTAGAAGCAATGCCTCTGGCAGACAGCGTTGTGGATAAAGTCTTTCATTGTAACTGCTACTACTTCTGGTCTGACCTTGAGAAGGGAGCCACAGAGATACACCGGGTAATGAAACCAGGTAGGACATGACGTTGTAACAGTAAGACTTTATTTTCCAGGCACATTTGTTATCCAGAATAAAACCTGTCTCAAATGGTTTTGTGATTTACTACCTTGCTCCTAGGTGTGACTCTCTCTTGGGCCTCATTAACCAACCGTTCTTACAAAGAAATGTGTTCTTAAACCCTTCTTACGAACTTTTTACGAAGATTCTGGCATTCACTAATGTTTTCTTAACTTGGATTTGTTCTTAGCTAAGAACAAAATCTACGAACACTGAAAAGCACTCTCACGCACATTTGAGTGATGACAATTTGCTCCAAATGATTGCTTACTACATTTTATTTAATTCTACAGTCGTTTACAATGATAGTATTGTACTGTAATGTATTTCTGATCATTTGTTGAAAAATAAATCATATTATGCAAAAAAAGTTGCTATTTATATGGCCAAAATGCAGTGGTAGAATGTAACAAAGTAAAAATTCGTCCTAACTGTATGCTACTTAAGTACATTTTTCACGTATCTGTACTTTACTGAAGTAGACTCAATAGTGCATAGCCTACTTTTTACTTTTACTTTGTTACATTTTGCAGCAATTATCTATACTTTCTACTCCACTACATTTCTACAATGTTCCGTTACATTTTCTGATCAGTTTCCCTCTGCCAAAACGTCTTCCTGACCATCACACGTTTGTCTCACCAGTAAAGTTTGGTTGCCGTAGATACTGTATATATGGGACACCGCTGATCCAAGCCGGCTCCGGTGCTGCAGAGCCCGGGCGCAGCGCCGCTGACCCTTAGAATAGGAACTTTAAAAAAAAAAGCCAGGCCTTGTTTGTGGTAGTGGACACCTTATACTTTTACTAAAGTAAATATGTCTCTTGTAAGTAGTACTGAGATTCAGTATTTCCTCCACCGCGGCTCCGACAATCTCCGAAAACCTGTCTCCCAGGAGGTGCACAGGAAGTGTCATGTCCTTATATGGGAATTTGCTGGGTGTTTTTTTATGCTAATTAGAACAACTGGCACGCGCTTTCAGTTACGAAGACGTGGGATTCATCAATCCTAAGAACACAGATGCGAACAAATCTGCTGTTTAAGAACACGTCATGAATCCGACGTAGACTTTTTTTAGGAACCTTCTTAAGAACATATTTCAGAGAAAACTTAGGAAGATATTGGTGAATGAGGCCCATTGTCTTTTAGCAATGCTTCTCTGCACAAATGTCATTAGTTCTTTTCACTCTTGAACCCACCCAGGAGGCTTGATGGTGACCACGCTGAGGCTGTCGAACTGGCCCCAGGAGCCCTACATGACAGCTCTGAGAGACTCTGGCTTTACTGATGTCAGAATGGAAGACAAACAGCATAAAAACATTACTTTTCAGGCTATCTATGCTACTGCCTCAAAATGAGATTAAAATCAAACTGCAAGTAGGAGATTGTGGGTATTATAGCCTATATTTAATCTGGTTTTAATGTGATTTTTAATTGTTCTTAATGGTACTTTGGAAAATTGGTTCTCCTCTCTATGGCAGATTTGAAATGCCTGAATGAAAACAAATCAAACACAGAAATACAATTTAATACAATACAGATTATTTGTTTTTGTTTAATAACTGAATTGATGGAGAGGAATGAACACCAGCCCCTCCAGTCGGTTTACGAACGTCTGTTCTTAGGCAAGCTCAGAAGATAGTGACTGACCCATCGCATATCCTCCACACAGAATATGAGCTCTTGCCCTCTGGCAGACGATGCAGAGTCCCTCGCTGTAAACCTCAACCATTTTAAAAACGAATGTGTTCCTACCTCTGTTAAACATTTAAACAATGCTGCTTTAGGCCATATGGATTTTGCAATAGTTTCATGGTTGTTTTACTGGGGGGTGAAGGAAATACTGTATGTGTTACATTCAACATGTTTTTACCTTTGGGATGTGTGCAATACTTTATGTGCAGTTTATTGCTGTGACTCCTACAATTGGTGCTGGATGTTTTATTTATTTTTTATTTATAACTGTCAGCGCATTATTCATGTATACAGCTGGGGGTCCAAAACAAATTTCCCTAAGGGGATGATAAAGTATATAGTATCGTATGGAGGGAATCTTGACCTGATTGTAAATACTTAGGTGTTTCCCACCTGAATGTCATCAGACAATTCACCTTTGGCTGAATAGACCCTTTGTCTTGAAAACAAAGGCATGCAAAACACTGAATGAAAGAAACCACCCTGATCAGCGGGGGAGGACCAAGCCAAGGTATAAAGAGAGAGAGAGCAAACCAACATTTGCATTGTGTACCATGCTCTGAGCATTAAAAGTGTGACAATACTGTAAGAGATGTTTGTCTCGTTCCTCATTGTCAGAGTGGAATTACAAAATTGCCACGGCAAATTTTACGTATATCTGTGAGATCAGGTTGCATTAGTTTGCATGAGGATGTTCAAGCACGGGTTCAAGGGAAGTTTTTCTTTTTTTAACAATTTTCTGTTAGCTGACCAGCTAGAGGGAAAGTACATTTAGTTAGATTTGTAGCATTGTGCTGCAGGAGGCTGGGCAAACAGGCTCTGTAGGGAGCTTCTCAGCATTCTTGTGATTAGTGTTAGCTAGAGTTTTCTTACAGTTTTCCCAGTGCTGTCAATTTCTGCCTGACAAGCTGCTGGCTCATCGGGATATCTGCCACCACAGGACTAAGTCCATACATCAACTGTCACTGAAGTCCAAACTAAGATAAGATAGAACTTAAGTATTTTGATTGGTAAGCAGATGATAATGAGAAAGTTAAAAGCTGTAGAAGGCCCAGGAATGAATCTCAGAAGTAGGCAAGGTGGGGGCTTTTGAGATAAACTCCTAACCTTTCTGAGCATTAGTTAGGTGGAATGATTTCCTTAAGTGCTGGGCTCATAAAAATACATGATGTGTGCTTATTGATATTTGTTTGATAGGCCTATATGATATATACAGGCATGTTTTTTACAAGCATATCCAACAGGCCAGGCGTTGCCGTTTCATGTTCAAACTTTATTTTTTATTTTTTTATTTTAACACTATAGTAGGCTACTCTCTATCTTTACCGGTATCTAACACCATAGACCAGTGGTTCTCAAACTTTTTTCAATAATGTACCCCCCTTTGAAATATTTTTTAGTGCAAAGCATTTTTGGTAGAAAAAAAGGCTATTTGAGGTACAT
This sequence comes from Perca flavescens, assembly GCF_004354835.1. Lineage (NCBI taxonomy): Eukaryota > Metazoa > Chordata > Actinopteri > Perciformes > Percidae > Perca > Perca flavescens. Next base: position 18,014,876 of record NC_041337.1, read on the forward strand.
TACAGCTCTGCACCATTAGTGTCTGATTTACTTAACAAGCTTGTAACTGAAACACACTTAAAATGTTTTGAATCCATAACTAAATACATTTTATGAATTATGCATGACTGATATATTTGAGATTAACAATTCAAAAAGGAATCTCAGTACCCCCTACAGTACTCCAAAGTACCTCTAGGGGTACACGGACCCCCATTTGAGAAACATTGCCAAAGACTGTATGTCTAACACCAAGCGATTCTACGGTAGGTGGCGATCGTGCTCTGGTTAGCTGAAAATCGCCGATTAAACAGAAGAAGAAGAAGTTGAACGCGGGCGGTGTTGATGACGTAGGGCGAGGGAAATCCAAAACAGAGCTCAGGTCCTCTTGGGTGGTGCTGTGAAGTAAACACATGAAGTTGAGCTGTAAAAGCGGTTGTTAAGTGAACCACAGTTGTTAAAGCGTGAGAAAAGTAAGTGATATAATATCGAGTAAACAATATTTTATGTTGACTACGGTGTGGTTATTGGACTTTAAAAGACATCGCATACTAAGATGTTTCCGTAGTCATTTGATTGAACTCGTAACGTTAAAGCTAACTTAGCTAGCTAGCTAACGTTCATGAACTGGAAGTCGCTTTGGATAAAAGCGTCAGCTAAATGACATGTAATGTAACTTCATAAAGCGAGTTGATATTTTCTGTCTGGTCAAAACGAATAGGCCTACATGAATACACGATGTACCAACATATCACCAATGCGTTTGTGTTGCATTAATCACGACTCGTTCCCGTTCACTCCATTCTCCGCTCTGCAGAATGCAGAAGGCTTCCCGTTTGAAGCGTGAACTTCAGATGCTGAGCACGGAGCCACCTCCCGGAATAACATGCTGGCAGACCGAGGAACGGGTAGACGACCTGCGGGCACGTAAGTATTCTCAGCTTAATACTGCATTCGTTCTCAGGAATATACGACATGTGACAAAGTAAATATCTGGTTTGTCTATCTGATCAACAATGTATTCTCTTTTCCTTCCTCTGGTTTACAGAGATAGTGGGTGGAACAGGGACCCCATATGAAGGTGGACTCTTCCTTTTGGAGATCAAGGTCCCAGAGAGGTGCATTATCTCAACGTTTTAACATTGATATGTTCTCTGTCCCATTTCAACTTGACTGCAGTCAAGTATGACTGACTTGGCTGTTTTCTTCTTGTAGGTACCCATTTGAGCCTCCCAAAATGCGATTCTTGACCCCCGTCTATCACCCAAACATTGACAATTCAGGGCGTATCTGCCATGATGCCCTCAAACTCCCGCCAAAGGTTGAAACGCATTACCTTTAAAAGTTGTTTATGATTCATATGCATTATCTGGTTTTGTTTGTCTGCGTTCAAACTTATGAATTATTATTATTTTGTATTATTCAGGGTGCCTGGAAGCCATCCCTAAACATCTCTACAGTCCTCACCTCCATTCAGCTACTTATGGCTGAGCCCAATCCAGATGACCCACTCATGGCCGATATAGTGAGTATCACACAATCTTGAATTCACAGATATCCTACTATCTGCTAGAGTAGCATGGCTCTGGCACACATTAACAATGTGGTGGTTTTATTTGTTTTTGTGAATATTCTAATATGTGACAATAGGGCTTTTTTTAGAATGGCTGAGAACTTAATAACACTATGGTTCAAATACTCTTTCCAGTATGTATTTTTATTGTAAGCCAGACGTTTTGCTAAATGCCAGAATAACTTTAGATATCAGTCTGAAACACCTTTACCTCTTGTCACAAAAATGCAGCCTCTTGCGGTCTTAAAGGTCCCATGGCATGACAATTTCACTTTATGAGTTTTTTTAACATTAATATGAGTTCCCTCAGCCTGCCTATGGTCCCCCAGTGGCTAGAAATGGTGATAGGTGTAAACCAAGCCCTGGGAATCCTGCTCTACCTTTGAGAAAATTAAAGCCCAGATGGGCCGATCTGGAATCTCCTCCTTATGAGGTCATAAGGAGGAAGGTTACCTCCCCTTTCTCTGCTTTGCCCGCCCAGAGATATGGCCCACCCATGAGAGAGAGACATCATGGCTTTCAAAAGAGCAAAGTGGCAGTTGGTCAAGGCCACACCCCCACCCTCCACCTTGCCCACCCTCCTCCTCAATAGCTACAGACACAGAAATGGCACATACTATGGAAAGCTCATTGTGGGACTGGCTCTAGTGGCTGTAAATCTGCACCAAGGCTGAATTTCGGGAAAGAGACTTCAGATACAGTATTAGGGGACCACTAAGGTCTATATAAAAGCATCCAAAGAGCACCATGACATGGGACCTTTCAAATTGCAGTAGAGAGCATCTGAATTGTGATACTGTGATCAATTGTGTATCTCCGCCGTATACACATGTAAAGCGACGTTTACATTTTTTTGAACGCAGTCATCAGAGTTCAAATACAACAAACCGCTGTTCACGGAGAAGGCCAGGAAGTGGACACAAGAACACGCTGTTCAGAAGAACATGGTAAGTCTCTCTGGTCTATGGGTGAAGCAGTTATAACATATTTACTGTTCATGATTGCACCAGTTTTCATTTTTAATGTCATTATGTACTGACCACAGGTAGGCTCCATTATTCCTAGTGGGTGAGATGATTATTGTCACTTGCTCCACAACGCTGTAGTGTCTGTCATTGTACTAGCTCTGTGTAGTGATATATTTTGCCCACAAGGTGGTGCTGTGGTCCCTTGGTAGAATGTTGTCCACTAATTTAATATTAACTTGCAACAAAGTGATGCATACTGTTTTATTATTAAAATGTGACCCCCAGATTTCATAATTCTCAGTTTAGGGACGTGTAGGAGTATTTATGGGCAATACTGTCATTATCTAAAATAGTTTGTATCTGTCTTTGTTCAGGGAGTCGTGGAGGCCAACAAAGAAAATACTCCAGATCAGAAAGCTTCATCTCGCAAAAGAGAGGCTTTTGGTACACAGCAGGAGGCAGAGGAATCAGCAAAGAAAACCTGTGTGTAGTTTCTATCGTGCTTGTTAGAGCCACAGGTCTCTCTTCTACAGAGCCGTGCATTCCTCATCTTAATCCAGAAATGCCCACATATTTATATGTATCATTCTTATGTTTCTGTTGTGATATTAAAGTTTATTGTAAACACTAATTGATCAAACTAATTTTATGTATTACATACAATACCTTGACTTGCATGATGTGGAGGTGTGTTTCACAGTAGTAGCAGAAGCACAGTGGTTGATGGTGTATACAGTATGAAGATAATAATTTTATTCAAACATATGCTTACCAGTTGTATACAAAGTATGTACATCCTAAATAGCAAGTTTATTTCACAAACTAAGGATTTATTTTTTAATATAAAATTATATATTTGCTGTTTATCAAAAAAGGGAGACAGACATCATAAGGCTGTAGTGAGTCAATACCATGCTAGTTCAGAGGTAGTTACATTGTACATATCACTAGCCTACTTTAATGTCTGTAGAAAGATAGCTACATCCCATTAAGTCTGTATAACTGCTTGTTGATGGTTGGGCAGATTTGCATATTTGAGACAAAATCATGTAAACTATTTGAAACTGTGCGATCTGTTACCTGTTGCATTTTGTTGCTACATAAAAAAACATTCTCATAACAGCTATTAAAACAGTTGTAAAGAAATATATCTGAGTAACATTTCTGTGAATGAAAAATGTTAGCTTACTCTGGTAAAAATGTCTGGTGTGTCTGATAATGACTCCTTTTCTTTGAAACAGACCTTTAGCAATAGGATTGAACTTGCATTACAAAAACAAATGAGATAACTCCACTTAAAATATAACCAAACAATCTGTAACCTCTAAGCTGCATGTGTCATGATCACATTTCAGTATAAACATTTACACTTAAAGTTCTACTGGTTCTAAATCAATTCCCCCTGGGTAAACCATGGATTTGATTTTCCATGTAGTTGACAGCTTTTATTGGAGCTTTTTCTTTTGTCATGTGAGTCCATGACTGAAGCAGTCCACTGGGTAGTGTCTGAAATTGTCCTTTATTTTAACAGACGTGTATTGTGGTGTTTCCTTTAATAGTCTTAACTGTGAATGGAACTTTTAGTTGCACTCTTCATTTTCAGAGTCACCTTGTTGTGTTCTCATAGACTTCCCTAGAGTACTCTACAGTCTCTTATTCTGAGGTGCTTGAGGATTGAAAACCCAGAGCTGGTCTTGCTGCTGCTGTTCAATGGTGGTCCTTTTAAGTGTCCATAGTGTCCCAGCTATTCAGACAGCTAGCTTGGAGGCTCATTGATGAGAGTTCAAAGAGGGAGTCATGGTAGAGTGATATAGAGGGCAAGTGTTATAAATCACATCTTGATCCAAACTCTTCAGACATTCATCGTCATTCAGGCTCCCTCCTCCTGTCACTCTGTCTCTATCTTTGGCTGTGGGAGTGGGTATCTGGCAAGGGATGAGAGGAACAGAGGAAGTAGAGGAGCAGTGGGAAAATCTGATTGGATCCAGTCGTGGTTGGAGAGTGGACCCCCCACTGTAAATGGCGTCAGCATCAGCGAGTGACACCTGTGTCGACGAATCGGAGCAGGAGCTCTTCTCTGTTTCCACAGAAACCAGTGAGTCCAGGGTGCGATCCCGGCGTAGCTGTGGTCGTGCTTTGGGGTGAGGCCAGAAGAAAAACTGGGAGTGGTCTCGTGTGAAGAGGAGGAAGAGGAGGGGGTTGAGGCAGGCAGGCAGGGGCTGGAGAAGCAGGAGAACTGATTTTAACACCTCCTCGCCCAGAGAGAGGAGACCCAGGAGGGAGCAGAGGGAGAGAAAAGCTACTGGTACATAGAGGAGGCCATTTGTGAATATTAGCCAGGCAACGTGTTTGATCATAGCACAGTCCCACAGGCCCTCACACTCTCCCCTAAGTAACTCCCAGTATAGGCGGATGTATGAGCCTGTGACTATAAGCAAGCACAGGGTGTTCATCATAATGAGCGCCAAGGGAAAGCCCAGGGAGGATGGTAGTCGAGAGGATGGGGGTGGCAGGGGCGAGGGAAGGCAGAAAGGTGAGGACCCGTACTCCCCAACTCCTACCAGTGGGAGAGAAGCAAGAGTGAGGGAGACGGTGAGGCAGAAAAGTGCACATGTGCGCACACTCCCAAGGGATGGGGACTTCCCATAGGCACGGGCACATGTCACACTCACGCCACACTGCACAGCTGCCAGAGTCAGCAGCAACACACTTGCCTCCGATGCAAACACCCAGACCCATCCCGTCGCTTGACAACCAGGACCCCCCTCCCAGCGGGCACCGTGATGACCAAACTCTCCCAGGGTTAGAGCATCCACAAGAGCTAGGGTGCATGTACACACACCCGTCAGCAGGTTGGAAGCACCCATGCAGGCCACAGTGAAGCGGAGAGGTGACAGGTAGCCAGGTGAGCCGAAGAGGGAGAGGAGCAGGAGGGAGTTCCCCAGAAGAGACACCAAGGAGATGGACCACAAGCCCAAACGAACCAGCCAGCTGCCCAACAGAGAGTCACAGGGACGGAAAGGACCTGCAAACACACAAATCATCAGCTGTAGCTGTAGAACTGTAAACAGTGAATTCATGCCTCAGTTTCCTTACACTGTAGTTATGACAAAACAATCATGAACTGAAAGTGTAATTCACATTACCTGGAGTGGGTGTGCATTGGACACTGGTCTGTAGTTTGGATTCCTCTATTTCCAGTTGGAACTCCTCCAGGTCAGGGTCATCTGAAATAAAGCAATGCCAGGGTTAGCTAAGGTTTTTATGACAGCTTATTCTGCATGCGTAAGTGTACACAGTATATGCATGTTAGATTGTGCGTGACACTGGCGTGATAAAGAAGGCGATCTAACATTCTTTTACACATGAAATAAAAAAAAAAAAATGTAGAACATAATTGGCACTTGCATTGGATTTGATCATCAAGACTGTTTTTCTAATAATTAAAGGTGAATCAATTTTAATCAGTGAAATGTTATGGTTCAGTCATCTTTTGTTATTGTATCTTTTGGTACAGCCTGCAATTGTTTATTTTTGGCTTTAATGGCGTAGGTTTAATGGTTTTAATTTCAACCTAATTTTGGTTTATTGGTGTTTAAATTTTATGGTTGCCACAGGAATGTGCGGAGGGGTCAACACTCAAGTGAAAGTGTGCATCAGCTGCCAGGTAGCTGTGGTTTCAGCGAGGCTCCGACATCTTTCAAGTGGGCTTGTGTCAATAATTCGTCAATGAGCAAAGACATATGGCGCTCAGATTTCTGTCTATTACTTTACCCCACCCTGCCCCGGGTGTGTACCATGTGTGTTTTATACTACATATATGCTCGCACAGATATTGTAATGGCGTTAATTTCTTACATTGTGTGTCAGCATGGATAGGGTACATGGCTACAGTCCTTTTGTGTAGGTCCTCGTCAGTGTTGCTCTGCTCTGTGTCCCACTGGCCTACTGGCTTGTAGCTATCACAGGAACCATACACACAGCACTGGTAGGCATAAGGCATCTCTATTACCCTGTAACAAACAGATGGAACAGTATTGACAATAGATCAGCAAAAACAATACCACAGCAGATGGTTTAACAAGTGATGTTCATTTTAATGTGAGCTTGAGCATTACCAGCATAGCTTTTGCATACAATATTGGATATTTACATAACGTTTCAAAGCTCCGCGAGGGCTTATGAATCTGCTCCTAAGTACATATGAAAAATCTAGCAAAACTACCCATCATCTATAAGCAACACATAAGTGAAACTCAGTTTTCTAAAGTCTGGATCAGCTGACTTTGTTGTAGATGGTTATACACCGACATTTAGGCCTACTGTACATGCTTTTGAAATGGCCTTCTGCCAGGAGTTCTGTTTTGATGTGCTATAGTAACTGACATTGGCACATGATCACTTGCCATCTCCTATGTCTTTGAAAATCACTCCATTTTCACTGCACCTTTTCAGGCCTTCAGGGATCTTTGTAACAAGATTTAACTTGCTGCTGACAAATGCTTCCTCATTGTTGAAGTTCAGTTCAGGAATGGCTTGCAGGGATACAGTGTAATTAGCTTTTTGTCAACCTTGGCTGCTTTTGGTAAATTAAAGCTGTTAATAGAAACTTGTGAGAGGAAGGATAATTTAAGGGATGGTAAGTGATGCATTGTCCCTTATAGCCACAGGTTTCACATCTGGTAAGTTATCATCATAAAGGGATAGTTCAGATATTTTGCAGTGGGGTTGTATGAGGTACTTATGTTCAGTGTATTACCTACAGTAGATGGCGGTCACCACGTCCCAAGTTTGGAGAAACAGACCGGAGTACCGACATGGAAGCAAAACAATGTACTGCTGTGCACTGGGCAGCAGCATAATGTATTTTAGTCATCTAAAATAAAAGGCCCACCCAAAAAAATAAATATTGGTTTACGCTATATTTAGAATATTTTCACCGCTTTACCTTGCTGTCAGACAGCCCTTTCCAACGGGGAACTGAAGCAGTTACGTCCATACTCTCTTTAAAGCCACCAGACTCCTTTTGGAAAAAAACAATTATTTTACCTCGCAGAGCACGAGTTGCTGGTCTACCACTGCCTCATTCAGTTACTTCCCCGTTGGAAAGAGCTATCTGATTGGAAGGTAAAGTGGTGAAAATATTCTAAATATAGAGTACACTTTAACCAATATTGTTGTTTTAGGTGGTTAAAATACGTATTGTTGCAGCCCCGTCAACAGCAGTATATTGCTTAGCTTCTATGTCAGTACTGCTGCCTGCTTCTCTAAACTAGGGGGAATGCTGACCGTCATCTCCTGTAGGTAAAAGTCTGTCCCTTTATGTAAGTTTTGGATGAAAAGACCAAAACACAAAGTAAACATTAACTACCAAAAAAATAAAAGGATGCATAATGGTGTGTTTGTGTGTTACCTCATACGGGGGAAGTAATCAGGACTGAAGGCCTCATACAATTCTGTGTTTCCCCTCAGCTTGAGATGAGTGAGACCCCCCAAACCGGCAAAAGGTAGTGAGCTGAGACGGTTCTCAGTCAAATCCCTGAGATAGAAAGAAATGGGTATGGGTGTCAGATCAGGCTAAGTCAGTGTAAAACGTGTTTTCATTTCACATATTGCCGAGGGTCGTCCTCGGTAACAAAAAGACCTTGTCTCTCAGATATATTTAAAACTCTTCAGACAAGGCTCTATCAGATTCCCTCCAGATAACACTTTCTGTCAGATGCAGTGTATCTGCTTGTTTAGCTACACATACTTCAACCAGTCTTCACACAATGAAGCAGTTTGTATTGGCATGACCCGAGATGAATCTCCTGGCCACACAGGGGTTTTTCAAACAATAAATGCATATCAGTGTTCTCTGTAGACTCAGCCAAAGACAACACTTTTTCTATGACACACACAGTCAAATGTGGAGTGTTTGTATAAGGCGAAGGCTCTGACATACGTATAGCTTAACTTTAATTAAAGATGCACAAATTCGGCATGCCTTCTAAGGGAGAAGAGTGACACTGCAGAAGGACCAGATAAAAGGGAGAAAAGTCTAAGTGATAGTAATGTGTCTGTGTTCACTCACAGTTTGATCAAAGAGTGAAGCGAGGCGAAGGCATCCAGGTGGATCCACTCAATCATATTCCAGCTCAGATCCCTGACAGAAAAATTAATGAAAGTGAAGTGAAATGGACTAAAATGAGTTGTAATTGCACATTGAATGTTGTATCTTGATCACCACTAGATGTCAGTAATAGGTCATAAGTCTACATAATTTGATCTTGACCCATGCTTTGCAACCTTACTGTATATGCTTATGACATGTCTGTTTGTGACATCTCATCATACTATGGTTGATTTACCTTGCACAGATTGTTTCATTTCGATATGTTTTAGAGGTAGACTAGTATTTCACAAGAGAAAAGCTCAAAGGAAAAATATTTGTAGAAGGATTACATCTTTTTTTTCTTCTCTCCTATCATGTTAATCATCTGATGAAACCTCAGGTATACCTTGTGTCCCCTTGGTGGTGTCCTGACCCCAAGGTTGGGAACCACTGATCTAGATGATAAATGTGTGACATGTGGGAGAAAATGAACAAAGGTTGACTTACAGTGCTCTTAGAGAGGTGAGCTGCTGGAAGGTGCTTGACTCTATCCTTCTGATTTGGTTATGTTGTAGCCCTCTGTTGGGAAGAATACATACACAACAATGTAAAAAGGGCTGGGAAACAGATAACATCTTTCATTTTGATGCATATGTGTGCGCAAACTCACATCTCTTGCAGTGCAGAGCAGCGGTAAAAGCTGGGCAGATCCTCAATCTGGTTGTAGGACAGCTCCCTACAACAATACCGAAAGCACAAGCACACACACAAGGCACACATAAACACAGTGACCAGCTGTGGATTTATAGCGTGGGAAATTATGGGGGTGACAGGATTATTTCAGGGAACAGTCAGCTCTGTGAGCAAGGCAATATAGCAGGACAATAATTTCCTTTGGGGTGGGGGGGAGCTGATTGGATTTCATAGCACTGTGATTGTATAAATGATTGCTTGGGGGCACAACTCTCCACAGTTGGGTTTTGTGTATCGGTTTTTGTACCTCTTACTCTCCCCCCATGTGTGTACTCACAGCACTCTAAGGCGAGGCAGCTGCTCACATAGATCCAGAGGGAGGGCTGAGAGACCGGCCCGAGTCAGCGTCCTGTAGAAAAAAGGAGAATCCTCTGATCATTGTTGAAGTGCAAGCAGGCGAAAGGATCCCCCAGTCCTGTGAGTCTAACTTGGTCAGACAGGGAGCTGTTTAGGTTTGCCAAAACTATTACTGGCTGGCATAACTAGCTTACCCCTCCCTATAACTTTTCTGAGTGTGCTGTTCTGTCTCTTTCTCTCCTAGAATCCTAAAACACACACATTATATATTTATTTTTCTCCTGCTTATCCTTGTCTCTCTCCACTTAATTTCTCTTATGTATGTCAAGGAAAACATATCTGTCACCATCAACCTCAGTGTCTTTTCACATTCTTTGCTGTTGTATGTGGTGATATAATTCCATGCGTGTGTGTAGTGGTGTGTGTGTGTGTGTGTGTGTGAGTAGTGTGTGTGTGTGTGTGTGTGTGTGTGGGGGGGGGGGGGGGGGATAAAAGAGAACTCACAAAATTTCCAGGCTGGTGGTTCCTTTTAGATCGGGAAACTCTTGAATCTGGGTTGCCCCGTTAAGGGAACTGCAGCACCAGGGAGAAAAGTGTCAGAAAACTCTCTCTCTCTCTCTCTCTCTCTCTCTCTCTCTCTCTCTCTCTCTCTCTCTCTCTCTCTCTCTCATACTCTCTCTCTCTCTCTCTCTCTCTCTCTCTCATAGTCTCTCTCTCTCTCACCAACACACACACAAACACACACACACACACACAGACCTTGTCTAACAGCTCATTTTAGCAATCATACTTTTCCTCCAACATCAACACATGCTGTTTTGGCTGTCTCACAAGACATCATAAGTCACACCATTCAACATGTTCTTACAACACACTCTCTCTTACCACATCAGCACAGAGCACAGCAATAGGCTAACACAACATCAGTCAGTAGGCCATTACACATGTCCACTCAACTCTCACTGCTAGGGACAGAAGATGATTTAAACAGTGTTTGGGCTAACTCACTGGAATGGTTCCTACTGACCGCATACTCACAGTGTGTGCAACTTAGGTAAGAACTGGAAAGCAGATTTTCCCACAAACTGGATGGGGTTTTCATAGAAATGACTGCAAGAAAGAAATTAAAAATTGATTTGGACATATTCAGATAAATTTGTTTAGAGGAATGACTTGCACTGTACATGACGTTGACATGCAATAGCAATTATGTGTTTATCTAACAGTATGTGAACATTAAGCATTAAGCTCACATGGTTTGGAGCTGAGGGTTTCCTACGAAGGCCCTCTCAGGGATGGCTTTGATATTGTTGTTATGGAAGCCCCTGCAAATATAAAAACATACTGTTAGTCAGACAGTTTATATGTTTCTGATTTTGTGTGTGTGTGTGTGTGTGTGTGTGTGTGTGTGTGTGTGTGTGTGTGTGTGTGCGTGCATGTGTGTGTGTATTTGTGTGTGTTTGGGCAAGTCATATGTCCTTATGTTGCACCTGCCATTGCACAGCTGAAAAACATTTTTGGATAAATGAGATGTAAACACGCACACATATGCTGTATCTGTGTCACATATGCACGCCGCGGAACATCTGCTGAAGCTGAGAGAAAACATGGTTTGTGTGTGTGTACGTGCAGGCGAGTGGGTGCGTGGGTGTGTAGCCAGCACCTGCTTAGGGCGAGAGAGATTGTATCCGAGTGCCACATTAAAATCACTTAACGGGATTACTTGGGATAACGCAACCACGATAGTCATGTCAGGCAGGTGTGTGTGTGTGTGTGTGTGTGTATGTGTGTACTCACAGTTCCTGAAGCTTATTCAGTGTCCTGATGGCCACAGGGAACTCCTGCAAATCATTGTAGTTTAAATCCCTGAGAGAGACAGTAAGATAATCAGTCATGATTACATAATTTATTGAAAAAGGCCAAGGCATGATGGAGGTTTTATTTCTCTGCAATCATAGTTCAACCATATATGATATTCTGTATTTCCATACGTGAGAACGTGTGCCTGATTGCATATGGATGCGCAGCCATTTCATCTCCGCTTTGAGAGGCTGACAGCTGTAGAGTGTGAAGTTTGAATTTGACCTTTGACCTTTGCTGCTCTTGACCTGATTATTTAGGTCTGTGTCTTATTAGTTTCCAAGGAAACGCTGGATCAAAACAACCAATGATACAGTATAGTTGACACAGCTCCTACGCAGGTGGCAGGAAAAGGAGTTTTACTGTTAATTCTTGTCTGCGTATGAGAATAAACTGTAGATGTGCCTGTGTACATGGGAAAAGTATGTAGTGTGCATGTTTGTGCATACATAGTATGTCCTTTGCCATACTAAGACATGTGCCTGGGTATGCGTGCTGTCTTTGAATATTCCTTGCCGTCCAGGTCAAAGGATATCTAAAAGTACTCAGTCATAGCCAACTGGATTTGTTTTTATTCTTTTCAAGTAGACAGCAAAAATGCCTTTGATGAAGTACTTCTAGATAATGTATGTGTGTGTGTTTTTCCCCAAGCATCAGTGGATGTTGTGAAATGTTTGTCTGTCTGTTTCTGCTGTCTTGTTTGCAGACACAGTCTTCCAGCAGTCCCCTGGATGGCTCCTCGTAGTAATGATTTTATAATACACACTAGGGTTTGGGGAGGGTTGTAGTGATGCAGATGGTCTCTCATATTTCTCATAAGCGAGGCCGCTGTGAGAGATTAACCCCTCATACCAGCGCAATCCCTACGTCAATGACACCTGTCGTCTTACCCGCTGAATCATCTGTCTCTCCTCGCCGCTGACGGCCCAAACACTTTAACACACACTATTCTGGTCCAGAGAGCTCCATTCTTTTTTTTTTTTCTCATTCTCTAGTTTCCCTTCATCCTCTTAAGCATGGCACCCCTGACTTAAACCCTGTTCCCTCACATTTCCCAGCATGGATAATGGCTTTTAAGTTGAGTGTTAAGCGGGTCATACGTTTGTGAGTGCACAGCAGAAGTACTTGCTTATCTGCGCACACACACACACACACGCATGTGCCCACACACATGCTCATAAAAAGAAACGCATGATTTTTTTACACTTCAACAGGTTGTTAAGCAGCATGCCAGTAACTGTGTTTTCATCAGACCACCATGAATTTTTCAGGAGACATAGTTGCACTGTCTCGCTTTCTTTCTCCACCTCTTTCATGAGGCTGTCAGTTTCCTGCGGTTTCCACAGTGGTGTGTGGTTAGGATCCAGTTATTGAAGCTACGGCACGTACGCTCAACAACTCTCCTGTAGCCACGCTGAGCCATATTTGACCTCAGCGCTGCTGAGCAATTATTTTTACAAAAAATGTTACTTCAAGGCAATCAAAGACGAACTTTTCATTTTCACTTTCCTGTTGTTCATTTAGTTGTGGTTTTGAACAACGTTCAAGCACCTGCTGAAATTACCAGGACATTAATCATTATGACTTTGTGAATTAGCGCTACACGTATTCCTCCTACAGTATTCTTTGGCACACTTGGTATATAAGATTTTGGTATTTCAGATTTTCCAACACCAAACAGAAAACAAAACATGAGTAAATTGGTGGCTCTTGGTTATATGACCTTTTTGAAGTTATATTTCAGTAAGTTCTTCATATATCTTAGTTATTCTAAGACAATGTAATTGTGGTGAAGGTGACCATACAGAAGGAATGTTGATACTTGCTGATACTTTGTCATCACAGTGTTTGGGGAAACAGAGGAGGTACTTATTTGGGCCTATTAAATGAAATCACTTGCGTGCGTGTGCAAGATAGTAAAAATGTCTTGCGTTTAAAAGTGTGTGTGTGTGTGTGTGTGTGTGTGTGTGTGTGAGACAAAGGTCAGCGGTCCATTTGTTTGACACAGCCTGACTTGAACTAATATATTAAGGAAGAAAGACAAAGTTTGCTTGCGTGCCTGTGTGTGTGTGTGTGTGTGTGTGTGTGTGTGTGTGTGTGTGTGTGTGTGTGTGTGTGTGTGTGTGTGTGTGCATGCGTGAATGTGTGTGCACCTGCCTGCTGCGTGCATGTTTGTGCAATACTCACAGTGTCTCCAGACTGTGTAAACCATCAAAACATCTCGCGCCCATGCTCTGGATTTGGTTGTTATGGAGGTGCCTGGAGAAAGGCCACGAATATTTTTCAACAAATCAGAAATTACTGTCTCAAAAACATTTCCACCCTGCAATCAGCACCGCCATGTTCTAAGTCTACGGAACAAATAATTTTTTCTTGTAAGTTGAGAAACCCAGACCCAGGAGAGTTTTAAGTAAACGAATCAAGATGTCACTTACAATACGACAAGGGCGGAGAGGTTGGTGAATGCATAATCTGGGATGTGTGTGATCTGGTTGAGGGCCAGCGTCATGGCCTGCAGGGAGGGCAGAGAGTCCAGGGCCGTCACTGGGATCTCTGTTAGGGAGTTGTCGTCCAGCCACAGGTGTCTCAGGGAGCGAACCCCTCTGAAGGCCCCAGCCGGAACCTCAGACAACAGGTTAGCATCAAGACGCCTGCAGGGTAAGAGGAACTGAGCTTAGCGAGATAATCACCAAGTCTAAGTACAGTATGTTTGCTTATGTGCATGTGTATTCGTGCTTGTGCGTGCATTAGTGGTTGTTTATCATGGCAGTGAAACGCTTTGGCTTACAGGAAGGTTATTATGAGAATTACACATCTTTTATTCTCCTTTCATCTTTGCTGCAGCGTCTTTAAAGCTCCTCGTTATGATTTATTCCCATG